>NW_006408683.1:2719550-2734942 GCF_000296735.1 Chrysochloris asiatica
CCCCCCAAAAAAAATCACCACTGCACATTATCAAACTTTTCAAAGACAAAGAAAAAATCCTGAAGGCAGCTAAGGAAACCAAATAGTTACCTACAAAGGAAAATTAATAAGACTAAGCTCTGGTTTCTCAGCACAAACAATGCAGGCAAGAAGACAATAGGATGCCATATACACAACACTAAAAGAAAAAATTGCAAACCAAGAATCATATACTCAACAAAGTCTTCAAATATGATGGCAAAATTAAGACAAAAATATTAGAAAATGAAAAGAATTTGTGAAAACCCAGACCAGCTTTACAAAAAATACTGAAGGGATTTCTTTGGACAGAGAACTGACAACTGTAGACAGACAACAACTTGACAACTTGAGACTAACATATATGACAATATTACCCAGGATTCAACCCAATTACAGTATTCAAAGTAAAACATACCTACAAGACTGAAAACAGGGAACTAGAAATACCAGTTTGCAACAACTACAACAAAAACATAAAGTAAAAAGAGCAAATATTGTCGTTACAGAAATTATAAGTGAAGAGGAAATCAAGTAGATTTCAAGAATAAATAAATAAATAAAAATAAACTTAACTGTAACATTAGAACTAGATCAAGCCTTACTCCTAGCCCTAGCCCAACCAAACCATGATCTAAACTAGCCCTGGTCCTAACCATAATCTTTACATTAAATGAAGTCCTAGGCCTAGCCTAAACCTAGCCATAGTCTTAACCCTAACTCCTTACTCCTTCCCCACCTCAAAAAAAAAAAGAAAGAAAACAAGCAATAAATGATCTTACTTTTAAAGTCTAACATAAGAGAGGGCTATTTCATGCTACATTATCTTGTGAACTTTTTGAATGGTTGGCTTCTTTGTTGTGAAATTCATGGAATTTCCTAGTCTCTGTAAGAAACTTGCTCCTGTAAGAAATCTTTTTTTTTTTTTTTTTAACAAAGTTACTTAATTTTTAAACATTTAATTAATTAACTAGTTGACTAATTAATCGATGCATTAATTTCTTAAGTAAATGCCTCAACCTTTATTGTAGTCCCTGGGATTGCAAGGATTAAGTCGATATAATTCTGATCTCATAGATTTTCCATTCTAGAAGAAGGAAAAATAAAATTAAACTTTGGATTATTAAAAGAATTATCCTCACCATTATATGAAGGATTTATAATTGTTTTTAATCCCTTCTGATCATCCTCCTTATATGCTGGTAGTTTGTGCATGGTTAGAAGTATAGTATAAATACAATTTTGTGTTCTACTTTTTCCCTTTAACTTTTTTTTTTTTTATTCCAATAACTGTTAAGTCAAAGAATTTTGTTTTGCTTTATCTTCAGTGTTTAATCATTTCTTCAGTTAGAAGGGAAGGGAAGAGAAATATACAATTTGGAGAAATCAATATTTCTTTGCCCTTGAAATAAAACCCCTTTAACACTTTTTGATATTTTCTTGATCGCCAGTTATATTCAAATTTATGGGGGGGAATCCATTGAAATTGAATTTTACCTGACCACTATGATATTAGAAAGTAATAATGGTTGAAGAAATCCCCCCCACCTTTAGTGTTAAGGGGAAACAGCTTACTACAAATAGCCACCCTTCCCTTATAGCATTTGGTTTGCTACATGCTGTGGAGTCGCTTCCAATTCATAGCCTGTATAGGGTTTCCAAGGCTGTGACTCTTTATGGGAGCAGAAAGCCTCATCTTTCTCCACGGAATTGCTGGTAGTTTCGAACTGTTGACCTTGATGTTAACAGCCTGATTCATAACCACTATGTTACCAGAGCTCTCTTATAACATTGCTGTTGTTGAATCGGTTCCTACCCATAGCAGCCCTTTATAAGGGTTTCCTAGGAGCGGCTGGTGAGCTTGAACCACCCACCTTGTGGTTAAAACTGACATTGAAGTCCAGCGAATTAACACACAGCACCATACCAGGACTCCATGTTGTTGTTGTTTTTATGTGCTGTGGAGTCGGTTCCGACTCACAGCCGACCTGTACAGGGTTTCCGAGGCTGTAAATCTTTACGGGAGCAGAACGCCTCATCTTTCTCCCCCCGAAGCAGCTGGTAGTTCCGAACTGCTGACCTTGAGGTTCACAGCCCGATTCGTAACCACTACGCTACCAGAGCTCCTTAGATATAGTCATATGGATGTCCCTTGTTTGCCTATGACATGACCAGACACTCCCCTTCACATTCCCATTTATTGCTTCACAAATAAATGAATTACTTGTCCCATAGATCAGTCCGAAACAAAGTGTTTGTTCACCAAACTTTGGTTGCGTTTCTCTCCTTTCCCTAAGTCACTAAATTCTGCACACCTAGTGTGGCGCTGTGGGTTAATGTGCCAGACTGCAAAGCCGTTTGAACTGCAAGGTTGGCGGTTCAAGCTCACCAGCCGCTCCTTGGAAACCCTATCCAGGGTCGCTATGGGTGGGAACCGACTCGATGGCACTTAACAACAAGTCCCCTCTTTAAAGCCCCTCCCTGGTCTCAACATTAAACATTCTGATTTCTATCTGATGATGTCACCTGCTCATCCCACTTCCCCACACCTGGTTCTTTCCTTGCCTTGTTCACTCTCAATCTCTAGAGTAGAAAACCACTTTTCCCTAATTCTCTTGAGATGGTTACAGACCTTGTTGTTCTCTCTCCCTATTGTAGTTATCTGCTCCTCACTCGCCTACTCTCAACAACAGTCCCTTTCCCCTTTTCTTTCTGAGTGAAGTCGAGATGTGCTTATATTTGGCAATACTGATAGACATTATTTAAGTACGTGTCTATGTTGTTGTTATCGATTCCTGGCGTGGCGCCGTAATAAGCACTCTACCACAAGGTCAGAATCACAAGGTTGGCGGTTCAAACTCACCAGCCGCTCCTAACAAAAACCCTATATAGGGTCGCTAACATTAACCACAATAATGTTGTTGTTAGGACTTCTGGTGTGGCGCTGTAGGAGAAGCGAACGACCAGGTGGGTCAAGGAATTCTGGTAGCGTAGTGTTTACAAATCTGGGCTGCTCACCTCAACGTCAGCAATTTGAAATTACCAGCAGTTCCGTGGAGAAAGATGAGGCTTTCTGCTCGCGTAAAGATTTACAGTCTCGCAAACCCTATGCAGGATCGCTATGAGTCGGAACCTACTCCATGACACATTACTACCACCATACTAACTCTGGTGTGGCGCTATAGGATAAACACTGGACAGCAAGGTCGGTTTGAACCACAAGGTCAGCGTTTCCAACTCACCAGCCGCTTCCCGGTAACCCTATACAGGGTCGCTATGGGTCAGAACTGACTCTACAGTACACTACAACCACAAAGTCGGTTAGATTCAAATTCCTTGGAAACCCTATACTAGGTCGCTATAAGTTATAACTGGCTCGATGGCAATTAATAGTTAATGTGTGCCGTGGAGCAGGTTCCGACTCACAGCGACCCTGTACAGGGTTTCTGAGGCTGTAAATCTTTAGGAGAGTTCTCCCAAGGAACAGTTGGTAGTTTCGAACTGCTGACCCTGAGGTTCGCAACCCGATTCGTAACTACTATGCTATCAGAGCTCGCATCAAACAGCTCGTGGATTCAAATTGCTGACCTTGTGGTTAGCAGCAAAATTCATAATCCACTATGTCGCTAGGGCTCCTTGTATGCCTATTTCTGTTGTTGTTAAGTGCGGTGGAGTCGGGCCTACTCATAGTGACCCTGACTGTAGGGTTTCCTGGCTTTAAATCTTCGAGGGAGCAGAAAGCCTCTTCTTTATCCCACGGGGCGGCTAGCCGACTCCAACCACAGACTTTGTGGTTTTGCAGTCTACTGCTTATTGTATGGAGCCACTGAGCTCCCTTTATGCCTATGCTATGGTTATGAAGTGCCATGTCATCAGGTTTCAAAGGAGCAGCTTGTGAGTTTGAACCACCAACTTTTCAGTTAGCAGTCCAATTGGTTCTTATCCTACAGCACCAAATCAGGATGTATATTTAGGGTCTTTTCAATTTGTCACTATTATAAACCGCTAGTATACACATCCTTATAGATAGAACTTTTTCCTTCTTTTGAATAGTTTTCTTAGGGTAAATTTCCAGACCTGGTATGACTAAATGTAAAGCTAGTGGCATTATATCTATGCTGTGTTTGTCAAGGGTCTCTAAACGGGTGCAGTGTGGGCTTGTTAACATCTATCATCGCTCTATGAACATGAGCCGGTTTTTACCATTGCCAAGATAGAAGTCTGCCAAATGCAAAATTTTGCTAAATGTGTGGTTTCCAGAATTTCTAATTAGACCATGTTTTGATAATTGTGAGGCGGGAAAGTAGTATCTTTCTTTGTAAAGATAAATAAAAATTGGTTATTGATCCTTCCTGGTGTGGTACTGTGGATTAATGTGCTGGACTGCAAGGTAGTTTGAACAGCAAAGTTGGCAGTTTAACCTCACCAGCCGCTCCTCAGAAACCCTATACAGGGTCGCTATGAGTCAGAACCGACGTGATGGCACATAACAAGTCAGAAAATAGATTATTACTTGTGTTTTATGTGTCAGAGAAAGACTCTCATAACATGTTCAGATATTGTCTAAAATTGCTTCCAATTCTTTCACTTCTGCCTCACTATATAAAATTATTACTTATAATAAATTTTAGAGAGAAAAAAGATCTTATGATTAAGATTTTTTACATTACATTCTTTTACCCCCAATTTTTTTTTTTTCTGAAAAAATTTCAAGTCAACGAAACAATTGAAGAAGAATATGATTACCCATATATCCTTCTTCTTGGTTCACTGGTGTTAGCTTTTCCCACTTTTTAATTTATCTGTCTATCTATCTATCTATCTATCTATCTATCTATCTATCTATCTATCTATCTAGAGGTAAGGCAAAAAGTATTGCCACAAAATTAAAGGCACCTTTATTAAACAGAAATATCTAAATATGAAGGCGTTTCTTCTCAACATAGCCTCCATCTAGGTCTACACGCGAGAAATGTTGTCCATATCGACAAATGCTCAAGTAATCCCATCTGTACTCATTTTAGTGAGACAGGTTTCCTTTATTCGATTTTGCAAAATCAGGCACCCAACTTAGTAGACACGCTGCAATGCTGGCCCACAAACAGTTTTATTCTCCTGTCTCGAAAAACCCTTCCTCTGGTTCCCCTTCTACTGGGTGTTACAAGGTCACAATCTCCTCCCAAGGTCACCTGCTAGTCCTTACTGAGAGCATTCTCATTTAAAGTTCATTTCCCTCTTTTCCCATGAACTTCTTTGGCCTTGATGGTTATATTCTTATTTTAAAGTTCCTAGCCTGTCAAACTAGTTCTTTGCCTCCAGTGAGCTCTTTTTGTTATGCTAACCTGCTACCCACAAGACTTCCTTTAGTAAATAGCAAGAGTTATTTCTCACATATGCATACACTTCTGAAGGCAATGTTTCCATCTCTCTAACCCTTCCCCAACTTTACATCATGCCAAATGGCAATTTGGGACTTTCCAATTTGTCACTATTGTAAATAATGTGCATCCTTATGATATAACGTTTTCCTTCTTTTGAATAGTTTCCTTAAAGTAAATTTCCAGACTTGAGACTCAAATTGTGTTCCTTTTAAATGTTCTTTGAGTTTGAGGAACAAGAAGAAATCTGAAAGGACAAGTTCAGGACTTTAGGGTGGACAGATAAGATTTCCCAATGAAATTCTCATAGGACCATCCTTGCTACCCTTGAAGAATGAGCAAATGCACTGTCATGATGAAAAAGAAATTCTTGGCACAACTTTCCTGGTCTTTTTTCATCAATGCAGCTTTCACTTTTCTTAAAAATTTCCTCCTAATTAGCCCCCATGATCATCCTGTGTTCTTCAGGAAAAGCTATCAAGATTTCCCCTTGGGAATGCTCCAAAACAGTTGCCATAACCTCTGAGCTGACATCTCTGCCTTGATTTTACTGGCCCAGCAGGTTCCCTCTCAGATGCCACTGTTTTGACTGGACCCTTTTTTTTTTTAAGATACCCTAATGAAAGGAGTTCTGGTAGCGTAGTGGTTACGAATCGGGCTGCAACCCACAAGGTCAGCAATTCGAAACTACCAGCTGTTCCATGGGAGAAAAATGAGACTTTCTGCTCCCGTAAAGATTTACAGCCTTGGAAAGCCTGTACAGGGTCGCTCTGAGTTGGAACCAACTCTACGGCACATAACAACAACAACAATGAGACTAAGACAAGTATATTATTGAGAGACAAGTATGAGAGAACTCGTCTGGAGCCATCCACTCATTGCAGAGACATATTAAAACACACTTTGTGTGGAATAAGCCCACACATGCATGAGTTGTAATCTTATTAGCAATACTTTTTATTACCCTCACATATTGCCAAACCATGTAAAGGTTAGTTGCAGACATGGTGACCTTTTCCCCTATACTATTCAGCATTTATCTCCTGAGAACAATGGCCTTTTCCTAATAGTCATAGTACTGTTATCTCACACAAGATATTTAACAGTGTTATATATTATTTGTTAATATAAAGAACATATTCAAATTTCATAATTGTCCCTAAATGTCTCAGAGGGATTCAGTCAAGTATCCTGCACTGTATTTGGTTGTCGTATCACTTTAATCTAGTAGAGTCATCTCCCTTTTTAAAATATTTGTCCACAAGACTTATGTTTATAGAATGTTACACTATGTGGATTTGTCTGAATGTAGCCTCAGAATTGGATTTAGGTTAAATATTTTTGCAAGAATACTACATTATAAAATTACCTCCAAATGACTTTCCCTTATAGTATCTTCTCCCCTTGAGTGAGCAGAATCTGTGAATAGGATGAAATAACACATTCATGATTATGTTATGACATACGGCAAGAGAGATTTTGCCTGTGTAATTAAGGTCCAAACCAGTTAACCAAGAAATCAGGATATTTATCCAAGTGAGCCTGACCTAATCACATGAGCCCTTTGAACTTGATCTAGAGGTCAGAGTCAAAATCAATTTTATGACAACTCATTGACTCTGATTTCTATCACCATAGAATACCAAAGGATAAGCACTATACTACTAACTGAAAGGTCAAAGCCGCCAACTGCTCCTCAAAAACTCAGGGTAGCTCTGAGTCAGGGATGACTGGACAGCATTTAACAATAACATCACCATAAAGTCGTTTTGCTTGCTCTCCCTATGTCTCTTTAACGTGTCCCCATTAGTATTGGGGTATTTCCTTGTTTTGGGGTGAAAGAAGGCATTTCAGGCTCATCTTGTATTTTCACTGACCCAGTCCGGGGATCAATCATGTCTGTAAGGACCCATGTTCCTTTTAGTGAGAAGTTGTATTTAGAATGCCAAATCTGAGTATGCTCACTGATACTGGAGTATCATTGCCTCTAAGCCTTTCCAGTGAATGGAATTAGAAAATAATAAACTTGTAGAGAAGTTAGAAGCATGTTAAAGAACTTTTTTTTCCTGAACCAATTCAAAAGTAAGTTGCTGATAAAACATCCTAAATATTTTTGTGTGTATTTCCTAACAGACAAGAGCATTCTCCTATAGGATTCCGATAAAACCATCAGCATCAGGAAAACAGCACTGATACATCACTACCTTTGAACCCTTAAGCCCAGTTCACGTCTGATCAATTGTCCCCTGAATAATGCCAGTTAAAATCATGCAGTGCATTCCACAGTCCTGTATCTTTGGTATTCTTTGATCTGAAATAATTCTTCAGTCTTTTCTTGACTTTTATGACCTTGCCACTTTTGAAAATTATAGGTTAATTATTTTGTAATATACCTTCAATTTGAGTTAGTCTGATGTTTCCTCATGGTTAGATTCGGAATATACAGATAATGTCAGCAAAAGTTGTGAAGTAAGGGTATCCAAAACTGTTACATAATATTGAAATTAAGTTGATATTCAAACTAGATTGTTGCAAATTAAGAGGTTAATTGTAATGCACCCAGCAATCACTAAGAAACTAATGGAAAAAAAAAAATAAAGTAAAATAAATAAGAAGGAGATTAAAATGGTACACTAAAAATATATATAGCACAAAAGAAGGCAATAGGGAGGAATGTTTATGTCAATGAAGATTATTTAGTTGCCACAAAAAAATTTTTAATGAAAAGTAAACATCTTATTAACTATCAAACAGCCTATTTTACACATGTCGGTTTGAATCACAAGGCCGGAGGTTCAAACTCATCAGCTACTCCTTGGAAATCCTATATGTGGTTACTATGAGTCAGAACCAACTCAATGATACTTAACAACAACAAAGGCACCATATTAAGGTCCTGCTGTAGGATAAGCACTGGACTGCTAACCACAAGGTTGATAGTTGAAACTTACTACCAGCTCCTTGACAACCCTATATAGTCACTATGGGTTGGAACTGACTCAACAGCACTTAACAACAACAAGATCCCATACACTACATTTTGACACTTAGATTTTATTTCCAAGGTCTTTGGTCTTTTTCTGGTTCTCACATTCTGTGACAACTAGATCTTGGTTTTCTCATAACTAAACAGTTTCATCAGAAAAGAACTTGTGAGGTCGCTAGATGGTGCTCTCTGGTTTCACTTGCCCAAAGGCTGCACACGCATTTTGATTGGCTTGGGTACTCCCTGGATAAAAACACCCCTGGGCATTCTCATAATAACTCTTCCCATTGCTTTGACTATAAATAGTCAGTGACTCTGCACATGACAATGGCCTTAGGCCAAGCCCAGTTGAATCCCGTGAGAGTCACTCAGGAGACAAACCAAATCAGTGCTTCATCCTCTTCCTGAGATCATTCTCATAAACAGATGAAGCATTTTTTAGACTAACAGAGACATTTACAAAATCCAAGAGTCTTAGTAACCTGATTCTTGTTTGTAAGTGCATTCCTTCCTTAGAGACATTGATGAAGCATAGAAATGCAATGCAAGCACTGAAAGGCCCAGTGCCATTTTTGTTTCAGTTGTTTTTCCCCTGCATGTCCACACACAAAGTTAGGCTGTTAACCTCAAAGTCAACAGTTCAAAACTACCAGCGGTTCTGCAAGGAGAAACATGAGTCTTTCTGCTCCTGTAAAGATCTACAGCCTCAGAAACCCAATGCAGGATCGCTGAGTCAGAAATGACTCCATGTCACTCCACCATGCCACATCCACACATAATTTCATGTGTGTATTTGGCAGGATCAACATAGGCATTTTTCCCTGTACTCACCCCAATGGGGAGGAGGTCTTCCAGTAGTGTAAAAAACGTATGCAAATCTAGCAATCAATAAAAGATTTGTTTTCTCAGCATTCCTCTCTGTATTACCAGGAAGTCCAGGGCAAATGCAATTGTTGTCTGAAAGGACTAGAATGCAAGGGACTATGGAAGAAATGCCACTAATGGGTGGCTTTAACAACAATTTATTTTTTCACAGTTTAGGAAATTAGAAGTCTGAATTCAGCGTGCTGGCTCTAGGCTTTCTCTCTCTGTAGGTTCTTGAGGAAGGTCCTTGTCTCTTCTGAGCTGCTGGGCAGCTTTCTTGTGGTTTGACCGCTTCCAAAATTCAATCTCTCTTCCTCCAACTCTGTTTCTTTCACTTGCTTGTTTAATCGTTTTTACATCTCAAAACCAATTGACTCAAGATACCCTAGATCAATCCTGCGTCATTAACATAACAAAGACAACCCATTCTCAAATGGGATTATAGCCACAGGCACATAGAAGTTAGGATTTACAACAAATATTTTGGGGGGATACAATTCAATTCATAGCATGCTGCCCTTTGCCCCCCAAATTCATGTCCTTGCCATATAAATCACATTCGCCCCATCACACCAATCCAGAAGTCTTAAATCAACTTCAAATCCAAAATCTTATACTCTGAAGCATCTAAATCAATTATGAGTAAGATTTTAGGCATATTCCATTCTGAGGCAGTATTCTTCATCTATGAGCCTGTGAATCTAGAATACAAGTCATCTGCTTTCAAAGTTCAATGGTTGTTATTGTTGTTAAGTGCCGTCAAGTCAGTTCCCACTCATAGGGACCCTATATAGGATTTCCCAGGAGCAGTAGGTAAGTTTGAACCATCAACCTTGCAGTTTAAACCAGCTTGTGGTCCAGTGCTTATCCTACAGCACCACACCAGGATGCCAAAGTTCAATGGTAGAACAGACAAAAGATAGACATTTCCATTATAAATGGAAAAAATTGGGGAAGGATCAACAGGTACCAAACGAGACAATTTACAAAACCATTTCTATACTGTAGGTATTTATTAGAGCAGGACCACCACTTCTCAGTTTGGAACTAAGCAAATTATGTCTTCGTCAGGTTGCGATGGGTTGGGACCAAGTAGAGGGCACTTAACAAATAACAACAACTGCTATAACAGAATGCCACAAATTGGTGGCTTTAATAAACAGAAATTTATTTTTCTCACAGTTCAGGAGGCTAGAAATCCAAATCTAGGGTGCTGGCTGTCCGGGAGGGCTTTCTCTGGAAGATGATCTCTCTGAGCTTCTGCCCCTGAGCAATTTTCACAGATCTTGGCTTCACTCTTCCTTCAGCTCTGCTTGTCTCACTTGCTAACTTAATCTCTTTTATATCACAAAAGACATAGATTTAAGATACACCATACACTAAGGAGCTCTGGTAGTGTAGTGGTTACGAATCAGGCTGCGAACAACAAGGTCAGCACTTCGAAACTACCAGCTGTTCCACGAGAGAAAGATGAGGCTTTCTGCTCCCGTAAAGATTTACAGCCTCGGAAACCCTGTACAGGGTCGCTAAGGTTCAGAACCGACTCGACGGCACGTAACAACAACATACACTAATAGTACCTCATTAATACAATTGTTGTTATTGTTAAGTGCTGTTAAATTAATTCCTACTCATAGCAACCCTGTATAGGGCTTCCAAGGAGCAGCTGGTGAGTTTAACTGCTGACTTTGTGGTTCAAACCGATCTGTGGTCCAGTGCTTATCTTATAGTGCCATGCCAGGACTCCATTAATATATTTGAGACAACCCATTTCTATATGGGACTATAATCACAGGCATAGGTGTTAGGATTTACAACACATACTTTAGGGAACAAAATTCAATCCATAATAGGTGGTGGTAGTGGTGGTTATGTGCCGTGGAGTCAGAACTGACTCATAGCAACACTGTACAGGGTGTCCAAGGCTGTAAATCTTTATGGGAGCAGAAAGCCTCATAATAGTTGGAGAAGGAGAAATGAAAGGGAGAGATTTCAGGTGGGCTTAAGTACAGAGTGAAAGATTAGCAAAAGAAACAGTAAACAAATATTTGTATCATCATTAAATCTATGAGTGCTTTTTGTTATCCATGTTAGAATGGACTCTGAATGTATGAATACAGTGTGAAAGTGAGGTAACTGCCATTCTCTTTGGCTCACACAATTCTACAAGTCTTGTTTCCTACAAGCAATATGGTGCTTCCTCAAAAAGTTGGAATTAGAAATACTGTATGACCCAGCAATCACTCTACTTGGTAAATATCACAAGAAATAACAGCCATAAAATGAGTACATCTATGTATATCCACGTTCATTGTCAATTGGAGTCCTGGTGTGGCACTGTAGGATAAGCATTGGACTACTAACCATAAGATTGGCAGTTCAAACCCACCAGCAGCTCCTAGGAAATCCTATACAGGATTACTACGAGTTAGAACTGACTCCATGGTACTTAACAGAAACAATAACATGTTCATCGCAGCACTATTTACAATAGCAAAAAGATGCAGACAGTCTAAATGCCCATCAATAGAAGAATGGTTAAAGAAACTTTGGTCCATGCACATAATGGAATATTATGCAAGACTGATGAATAATGATAAATCTACAAAACATCTCATAACATGGATGAACCTGGAGGACAGTATGCTAAGTGAAATTGTTGTTGTTGTTGTTAAGTGCCATCGAGTCGGGTCCGACCCATAGAGACCCTGTACAGGGTTTCCAAGGGTGTAAATCTTTACGGGAGTAGAAAGCCTCATCTTTCTCCCGCGGAGCGGCTGGTAGTTTCGAACCGCTGACCTTAAGGTTCGCAGCCCGATTCGTAACCACTACGCTACCAGAGCTCCAAGTGAAATTAGTTCATCACAAAAGGACAAATATTCTACTGAGACCACTATTGTAAAAACTCAAAAAAAGTTCTCATGCTAAAAGAAATATTCTTGATGGTTACCAGGGGTGATAGGGAAGGGAAAGTAATTCACTGACTAGAAGGTAGACAAATGTGAACTTGGGTGATGGGGATGGCAATATACAAGAAGAGAGAGGGTGGCAGAATGATGAAGATAGGTGAAGACACAGGGAGGTATACAAGGATTAGAGGAGATCGAGGTAAATAGTATACATACACAACCTAGAACAACAGTGTTCTGTGGGTAGAAGCATGGACAGATACACAGACTGAATAGGTATGGGAGGAAGAGTGGGAGTATACCCATAAATATTTAAGGATTTGAAAGAAGATATTTTATCTTTGCTGGAAACATATCTATGAATTTGGTGGGGCATGTTGTTGTTGTAAAGTGCCATTGAGTAAGTTCTGACTCATATAGACCATGTATAGAGTTTCCAAGGAGTGGCAGGTGGGTTTGAACTACTGATCTTGGGGTTAGCAGTCAAGTGTTTTTCCTACAACACCACATCAAGACTTCATGTAGTGGGCCAGACAGGGGACAAAATGATGACAATTTCTTAGATGTTATTAAACATTTTAAGGCAATACGTTTCTGGGTCAGGGAGTTCAGGATCGTAGTAGTCTCAAGGGACACCATGGTCAATTGGCATAACATAGTCCACAAAAACAATGTTTTACTTCCTACTTTGGTGAGTGGTGTCTGGGGTCTTTAAAGTCCATGAGCAGCCATCTAAGGTCAACTATTGGTCTCTCATGTGCAGAAGAAAGAAGAGTGATGAAAATTGAAGATGCTTAGAATCAACTAGTTCAACGGACCAGTGGAGCAGGTGAACATCAGTCACCATGACTCTGAGACCAGAAGAACTAGATGGTGCCCAGCTACTACCACTACCAATTGCTCTGAAAGAAATCACATTAGAGGGTCCTGGATACAGTGGCAAAAAATATGAAACAAAACTCAAAATTATTAAAAAAAAAAAAAAAAAAGACTAGGCTTATGGGGCACAAAGAGACTGAAGGAACCTGGGACTATGGCCCTTGGCCACCCTTCAGATCATGAATGGAACTCACTCTCATGACCCCAATTTTCAGCCAAGCAGTGGATAGGGGAGACAACAACAGTACCAAAGTATGCTCATCATAGAGTGGCCAATCATTCAAAATCAAAAGGGCAGCATTTATTTAAGGTCATCTTTGGGAAGGGATGAGAAAGAAGGTGGAGTGGAAATAAGAACCACAGGAAGGAAATAGGCGAACTGTTGTTGCAGGGAGAGGACTGCAATAATGAGATGACACAAAGTTCATGATTTTTTTTAATGTAAAACTGATGATCTTGTCTGTAAACCTTCACTCAATTCACAATAATATGGTTGGGGGATAAAACACCTGTTTTTCTGCAATTTTCTCTAATCGGTCGATGGTACTTGCCAGAATCAAGGCAGAGAAACCATGTTAGAGGCAGCATCTTTCTATGTAACCACCATCAAGCATATTTATTAGCTATCCTGCTTGTTGGTTGCTGGCAATGAAGTTGGCCCTCAATTTATGATAATCTACACATGTACAGCACAACAAAATGTTGCTTAGTCCTTTACAGCCCCATAATCTGTTACAGATTGGACCTTTGTAATTCACAGGGTTTTCAGTGGCTGGTTTTGGAAGTAGATAGATCACCAGGCCTTTCTTCTAGTTTGTCTTTACCTGGAAACTCTGCTGAAGCCTGCTCAGCATCATAGCAACACCCAAGCTTCCCCTGACAGACAGGTAGTGATGCACAAGACCGGTATTAGCTATAATCCAACCCAGGTATCCCACATGAATTTGAAGATCTTACCTCTAAGTCTTTTCTTTTAATCATAGGAAATTTTATTAAAAAATCAAAATCTTGTTTGTCAACAGATTCTCCATCTAGGTTTATACACTTCTTTTTATTATTATTACCAATTGAAGAATTGACTAGATATTCTTCTTTGGACTGAAGGTTCACAGAGCAGATCACAGATCATCAGTTTTACATTCACCAAATCATACACTTTGTTTCATCTCAATCACTGCAATCCCCTTCTGATTTCCATCCTACCCTCCTTCCCAACCTTTCTAAACTTTGTCCTTAGGTAAAAGTTGCCCTTTTGATCTTGAAGGTTGACCATTCCATGGTGAGCATACCTAAATTAGTGCTGTTGTACCCCCTACACACCTATCTACCATTTGGCTGAAAATGGGACCACAAGGGTAAATTCCATTCTAGAACGAAGAGTGGCTGAGGACCATAGTCTCAGGCTTCTCCAGTTTCTTTCTGACCAGTAAGTCCAATCTTTTTTTCAATTTTTGAGTTTTGTTTCACATTTTCTTCCATTCTATCGAGGAGCATCAAATATGATCCCTTTCAGAGAAGTTGATAGTGGTAGTCAGGGACTATTCAGTTTTTCTGGTCTCAGGTCATGGAAATTTACATCCACATGTTCCATCCGTCTGTCAAATGAATTAGTTCCAAGTGCCTCCAATTTTTTACACTCTTTTTTCTTTCAAACATGGAGAGACAAATAGTTGCCCCTTAGATGACTGCTGATGAGCTTTTCAGATCCCAATCGTCACTTACCAAAGTAGGATCAAGAACAATCTTTGGCGCCTATGTTATGCCAATCGACCATAGTATCCTCTGAGACTAAGCCCAGCAACGTGTTGCCTCAAGGTACTTGATAATGTCTAAGAAAGTTTCATCATTTTGTCTCCTGTATGTCTCACCACATACATAGTTGTGCTTGCAGCAAAGGTAAATGTCATATCTTCTTTCAAACCCTTATATATGTGTGGGTATTTCCCCACTCTCCCTCCCATATCTGTTCAGCCTATGTATATGTCCATGTATCTACCCAGAGAACACTGTTGTTGCAGAGTTGTGTATAAAATAGTATTTTCCTCTATCCCTTTAACCCTTGCATTCCACCCTGTTTTCATCATTCTTCTGCCAACCTCCCTCTTCTTATATATTGCCTTCCTTGTCAGACGAGTTAACATGTGTCTGTCTACCCTTTAGCCAGTAAATTACTCTTCCTTCCCCCCCACCCCTAGTAACTATCAAAGAATGTTTCTTTTTTTTTTTTTTTCATTTTATTGTGTGATAGTTTACATGGGGAAACGTTAGCTTTACACTCATTCTAACATACATCGTTTCATTGCCATAGTTACCATCCCGCCCATGCATCATCACCCAACCAAAGGTTATACCCCGCAG
>NW_006408683.1:2742337-2745503 GCF_000296735.1 Chrysochloris asiatica
TAGTCTCAGAATGTTTGTCCTCTTGTGATGTACTAATTTCACCTGGGCTTCTGGTGTGGCACTATGTGTTAATGTGCTGGACTGCAAAGTCAATTTGAACCACAAGGTCGGTGGATCAAGTTCATCAATCACTCCTCAGAAACTCTATACAGGGTCATTATGGGTTGGAACCAACTCAATGACACTTAACAACAACAACAATTTCACTCAGCATAATGTCCCCTAGGTTCATCTATGCTCTGAGGTGTTTCACAGGTTCATCATTAAACTTCACCTCTGTATAGTATTCCATTGTGTGTGTGCACCATCATATGTTTATTCATTGTTCCATTGTTGGGAACTTAGGCTGTCTCCAACTTTTTGCTATTGTGAATAGTGCTGTGATGAACATGGGTGTGCATATATCTACTCATGTCATGGCTGTTATTTCTGTGGCTCCATACCAAGCAGAGGATTGCTGGGTCTTAAAGTATTTCTATTTCCAACTTTTTGAGGACGTGCCATACCATTTTCCACAGTGATTGCACCATTTTACAGTATAAATGCTAGGGTGAGATGATTGTTGTTTTGATTTGCATCTCTCTAATGGCTAATGATTGCAAACATTTCTTCATATGTTTGTTGCCCACTTGAATGTCTTCTTTGGTCAAGTGTCTGTTCATGTTCTCTGCACATTTTTAAATTGGACTATTTCTCTTCTTGTTGTTAAAGTGTTGAAGTAATCTACAATTTTAGAGAGCAGTCCTTTGTCTGATATGTCATTGCCAAATATTTTTCCCAGTCTGTGGGTTCTCTTTTTACTCTTTTGGTGAAATCCTTTGATGTACATGTGTCTAATTTTTAGGAGGTCCTAGTCATCTATTTTGTCTTCTACTAAGTGTGGCAACAGTTGTGAGGCTGGCCCAAGATCGGGCAGTATTTCGGTCTGCTATGCTTAGGGTTGCTATGAGTCAGTGCCGATCCGATGGCACCTAACAACAACAATTTGTGTGTTTTTAGTTATGTTTGACACTGTGTTCATGCCATGTATCAGAGCCCTTAAGTTTCACTATTTTTTCATTGATGAGCTTTACAGTCCTCAGTTTTACATTTAGGTCTTCAATCCACATTGAGTTTGTTTTTGTATATGGTGTGAGATATGGATCTTGTTTCATTCTTCTGCAAATCGATTTCCAGTTTTTCCAGCACTATTTTTTGAAGAGACTATCTCTTCCCCATTTAATGCATTTTGGCCGTTTGTCAAAGATCAGTTGACTGCATGTGGATGGATTTCTGTGTTCCCAATTCTATTCCATTGATTTATGTGTCTTTCATTGTACCAGTAGTACCAGGCTGTTTTGACTATTGTGGTTGTATAGTAGTTTTTGAAATCAGAAAGTGAGAAACCTCATATTTTGTTCTTTTTAAATAATGCTTTGCTTATCCAGGGTCTCTTTCCTTTTCATATATTAGTGATTAGTTGTTCCATCTCTGTGAAAAATGATGGTGGAATCTGAATTGCGATTGCATTATATCTATAGATTGCTTTGGGTAGTGTTGACATTTTCACCATGTTCAGTTTTCCTATCAATGAGTATGGTATATTCTTCCATTTTTGTAAGTCTCTTTTTTGTTAGTTGTAGTATTGTTTTATATTTTTCTTTGTCTTTTGTTTCTCTGGTTAGATTTATTCTTAAGTATTGCAGGAGAAAGATGAGTTTTTTTGCTCCTGTAAATATTTACAGCTTCAGAAACCCTGTACAGGGTTGCTATGAGTCAAAACCAACTCCCCGGCATATAATCACCACCACCACCACCACCACCATCTTATCTTTCGGGTGGCTATTATAAATTATATTGTTTTTCTGATTTCCTTTTCAGAGCTCTCTTTATTAGTGTAAAGAAATCCAACTGATATTTGTTTGTTGATCTTGTACCTTGGTGCCTCTTCTTTCAATGAATTCCAATAATTTTCTTGCTGAGGCTTGGGATTTTCTATGTAAAGGATCATATTACCTGTGACTAGAGAGAATTTTGCTTCTTCTTTACTAATTTTGAAGTCTTTAATTTACTTTTCTTGCCTTATAGCTCTGGCTAAGACTTCTTATACAATAGGAGTGATGATAAAGGGCATCCTTGTCTGGTTCCTGCTTGCAAAGGGAATGCTTCCCGTTCCTCTCCACTGAAAGTAATATTGGCTGCTGAATTTGTATTGTTGTTGCGGTTAAGTGCCATTGAGTATGTTTCGACTCATAGAGACCCTATATAGGGTTCCCAAGGAGCAGCTCGTGAGTTTGAATTGCCAACATTGCAGTTAGCAGTTCAGTGCTTATCCTACAGCATCATATTAAGACTGTTGGATTTGTACATATTCCTTTAATTATGTTGAGGTTACCATTGAATATTCAATTCTAAATAGTTCAAATTAGACAGCAAACACCTATTTGCATGTGTGAATTAAATAAGTTAAAGAATAAACACATGAATTGACTCTTATTGTTGCTGTGTTCCATCGAGTTGGTTCCAACTCACAGCAACCTTGAACAGGATTTGAGACTGTAAATCTTTACATGAGCAGAAAGCCTCATCTTTCTCCCTGGAGACTAGTAGCTCAATGCATAACCACCATCTTTTCACCCCTATGGTCAGCAGCCCAATGCATAATTACCTCTTAGATTGTGAATAATGATTGTTTGGGAAGGGACCTTGACTCAGCTGAGGAGACATACTGATTCTAAGGCTAGATGAAAAACATTTTTCACTAATCATGTCCTGCGCTACTTAGAATTCTCCAAGAGATGGGGCCTCCTGGTTTCTGCTCAACAGCGTGTTCACCTCTGATTCCAGGGCATTTGACAACTGAAGATGTGATTTCAAGCATATGTGTTCTGCCTGTCCTTGAGCCCATCTCTCCCTGGCCCCACATTTCCTCCTTTTATCTAATTCTTGGAGTAAGGAATGCAGGAGAGGCGGGCTGGGCTCGTGGGATGGTGAGCGTTGTACAGGTGTCTGGATTCATGTTTACTCATCTCAGATGATACACGTTAACTTTCCAATGATTGTTGTTGTTGTTGTTAAGTGCCTTCGAGTCGGAGCCGACCCATAGCGACCCTGTACAGGGTTTCCGAGGGTGTAAATCCTTACGGGAGTAGAAAGCCTCATCTTTCTCCCGCGGAGCGGCTGGTAG
>NW_006408683.1:2745748-2749319 GCF_000296735.1 Chrysochloris asiatica
TGAGGTTAACAGTCCAGTGCTTATCCTACAGCATCACATTCCCCCAGTAGGCATGAAAAAAATTACTTGTCAGCATTATTTTCTTCCAGTGAGGCTGGAAACCTCTATAAAGTATAGGGGGAAGTAAGTCATATGCTAGGGCTTTAGGAGAGGTTTATGAAGCAGCAGGTCCTGTTTCCCAGAGAAGGCTCTTCATGTCTCTCTAAAGCAAAAGGTCAGAACCAAACATGATGCAGTTCCCTAAGAAGCTACCAGGTGGCGCTGCTGAGGAGCCAAAGTTCTTGTGTTCTCCAGGCTGAAGGCAAAGGTCACACACCTCATCCAAGTACTCAGTTCATCCTGTCTGTTAGTGTTCTGGTTTATTGAACAATTTACTCATCTAGCAATCATTATTGAGTGCTGTTGTTGTTTAGTGCTGTTGAGTCGGTTCCCACTCATAGCTACCCTGTATAGGGTGTCCGAGGAGCACAGGTGATGGGTTTGAACAGCCAACCTTCTGGTTGGCAGTAGAGTGCTTATCCTACAGTGCTATAAAGGAGTCATATGAAGTATTGGTGGTTTCGTGGTAGATTTCTAATCTTCCATGTAGGAAACCCCTTCAATTCCTGGCTAATATTTCTGATAGCCTATAATTGGAGGCTTACTTGTTCTAATGTTGAACAGGTTTCAGCCAGCTTTCAGATTGGCAATCTACTTCCAAAAATCAGCCAATGAGAACCCTCTGGATCACAACTGTCTGATTGCTACCGATAATGGGAATGGGCAGCATTCCCTTTCATTTGGGGTTCTCATGAGTCAAGGGCTGATGGGATGGCATCTGACAGCAACAACTAGTTTTCAATAGAAAACTGTAAACATTTTCTTAATAACGACCAGGCTGAAAGTAGAGCTGGGGAGGTTGTAGAATGTTAGGTCTTAAAGAATGGGTAGTGTTTTAAAGTGTGGAAATATAGGGGAGCTTATGGATGAGGGATAAGCTTATGGATGCCTGAGATACGGCAAAAGGGTGGGACTGGCAGAGAAGACGTGGCCTGGCTTATGCGTCTCTGGGCCTCAGTGTCCTCATTTATGTTGATGATACTTGTTTTGATTTCAAAAGAGTGTGAATCGGTCCCTTCCTTACTAATTGTGTATTCTTGGGCAAGTCACTGCATCTCATTGGGTCTGTTTCTTCTTCTCTATTATGGAGATACAAAATCTTCCTCAGAGGGTGAGTGAAACCTTGAAGTGATGTTTTTAATCCAGGGCCTAGCAATCGTAGGCTCTCAATTGCTTTTCTCTTTTTTCTTAACTCATGTAACACTTGCTACCAGAAATACAGTTTAGCAATATATCCAGTCTTATATTGCTCATAAATGTTATGTTTGTTGGCCTTGTTTCCACAACAAGATTTTAAACTTCTTCAGATCCTGAATCATGTTGCTTAGCACCCTGCCCAACACACAGTAAACACAAAATAAACAAATCTCTGTGCCAACCACCAATGCAGTTCCAATGACCCAACCAATATTTGAGGAGCAGGATTGGCAGTTCAAAACTCACCAGCTACTCCTCAGAAACCATATACAGGGTCGCTATGAGTTGGAACAGACTCAACAGTACTTAACAACAGCTATATGCAAGCTTTTCAATTCTGAAGCATTCTATATAACAATGTTCTATTTTATATGAAAGGCTCCAAGTCTTACAGGATGATTCTGTGGTTATACTAATGTGGTGGTGGTAGTGTGCTGTGGAGTCGGTTCCAACTCATGGCAACCCTGTTGCTATAGGGTTTCCGAGGCTATAAATCTTTACAGGAGCAGAAAGCTTCATCTTTCTCCGTGGAACGTCTGATAGTTTAGAATTGCTGACCTTGAGATTAACAGATCAACTCATAACCACTACACTTGTTGTTATGTGCCTTACAGTCGGTTCCGACTCATAGCGACCCTGTACAGGGTTTCCGAGGGTGTAAATCTTTACAGGAGTAAAAGCCTCATCTTTCTCCCGTGGAACAGCTGGTAGTTTCGAACTGCTGACCTTGTGGTTCACAGCCTGATTCGTAACCACTACGCTACCAGAGCTCCTTAACCACTACACTAGATTTCTAATAATTATTAAAATAATGTTGTTGTTGTTGTTGTTGTTAAGTGTTGTCAAGTCGGTTCTAACTCTCCGCAACCCTGTATAGGGTTTCTGAGGAGTCCTGATGTGGCACTGCGGGTTAATGCGCTGGATTGCAAAGTTGGTTTGAACCTCAAGGTCAGCCATTCAAGCTCACCAGTTGCTCCCCAGAAACCCTATACAGGGTTGCTATAGGTCAGAGCCCACTCGACAGCACTTAACAACAACAACAACAACATCGGGTTTCCAAGGCTACAAATCTTTGCCGGAGCAGAAAGTCTCATATTCCTCCCACACAATAATAATAGCTAATTCTTACTGGCTGCCTACTATGTATTTAACAATGTGCTTTGTTTTGTTTTATTTTTAAGGTTGGAAAAAGTACTTAATGAAGCACTGAATATAATTAAACTAGTCCAGGATTGTTGTTGTTCTTGTTAATTGCTGTCAAGTCGGTTCTGACCCATAAGGACGCTGTATAGGGTTTCCAAGGAGAGGCTAATGAGCTTGAACTGCCAACCTTGTGGTTCAAGTTGACTTTGCAGTCCAGCGCATTAACCCACAGCACCACACCAAGACTCAAGTCCAGGATAAGATACAACTTAATAATAATTAAATTCCAAAATAAAATTTATTATAGGTGAGACCATGAAATTGCCAAACACTTGATTTGAATACATTGCACCAATTTCTAAAACAAAGGAATCAATGTTTACATTAGATGAAATGTTTTTGCAAAATCTGGCATCAAGTGTATTTTCTATGTATATATATGTGTTATTGTTGTTAAGTGCTGTCGAGTTGGTTCTACTTATAGTGATACTGTATAGGGTTTCCAAGGAGCGGCTGGTGGGCTCAAACTGCCGGTCTTGAGGTTCAAACCAACTTTGCAGTCCAGCACATTAACCCACAATGTCACGCCAGGACTCCATATAAGTAGAACCAAGATTATATGAACTAGGAAATGCCGTATATCTCAGCAACAGTACTAGAGTACAGAGTTTGAGAATGGGGTTTATAAATGCTTTCAAAGCATGGGGTTTGAACAATGGTCAGGCATCTTGTTTTCAAAGCCTCAGTTTTTTCTCAGGATTGAAGTCAAAGTCATATCTGACACAGGCTAGAGAAATGGAAGCTATTGCTTTAATTGTTCATCTGCATTTTAAAGTCCAGTATCCTTGAGATAGGATCACTGCAATAAGAAGGGAGTGAACTAGATTCTCTCAAAGGAAGGTTGTTTGATGCTTAATTATGCCTCCTGCCCTGGTCACCAGGTATAAACTTAACATTTCCCAACTTAATGCTTGGACATATTGTCCAGAGGGAACAGTCGCTGGAGAAGGATGTCATGCTGGGTAAGGTGGAGGGTCAGAGAAAAAGAGGAAGACCCCTAATGAGATGGATTGGCCAGGTGGCATCATTGATGGCGTCAAGTGTGGCAGCGGTAGTGAGGTTGGTCCAGGAT
>NW_006408683.1:2749419-2751297 GCF_000296735.1 Chrysochloris asiatica
CATCATAAACCCAACATTCTCCATCTTCATGAAATAACCTCATCTCCCATTGAATTTCTTTTTCCGTTCTTTCTCAGGCTTTTGCTCCTTGTCTTTCTTCTAGTCTATGCTTTGCTTCAGTTACTGCGTCACTGTCCCTGATTTTTTAGTTGAAAATTACATCCTTCCAAAGGCAGTGGGATTCATATTCATGCTAATCTTCCAACTTCCTCACTTTCTACTTGACTATACGCAACTTCTTGGTATCTATAAAGACTGTTTTCCCCTGTTGTGTATTTTGCACACACTATGCCATTCTACTATCCTTCGATTGAGCAAAAAGACTTCTTGTCATTTAGAGAAAACATCTCAGCAGTAATTCTGTGCTTCTTGCCCGCATAGAAAGATTTAGTATGGAAGATGATATTTGCACTGTACCCCATTTTGGAACAATTAATATTGCATTCTCCTCCTAGCTCCACACAGGGCACTGTGAGGATAGACCTTCCATAACCACTGGAGAAAGTAAGAATGTGACGTTCATCATATCTAGACTTGACACACAGCCTTGCCCTATGTTGTGGACCCCAGTTTACATCCCAAGGAATTTTGACTTGGTCCATATATGAACATTGGAATGTATCATCTTATTAAGACACTCAGCATTAAAAGCTGAAATGGGTGGGTGATGGGAAACCTGTTCAGCCACTATTTTTGGAAACATGGGGAACTGATCTTTCTGAAACTGATCTTTCTGCATTCTCTTCGTGTCATTTGGTAATGTCCAGTGACACTGAAAGATCTCACCCATAATGGGGCTGTATATTTTTTGGCAACCAATCAATCCTTTCTTTCCTGAATGAAAGGCTGACAGGTACCACTTCACAACCTTAACTGTTCAGTTCCTGGAATCCTTCTGGTCACTAATGTTCACAAACAGGTCTGGATGTGCAAAAATGTCTGCATACATTTCTAAAAGAGATCTTCTTTCAAGAATAAATGTTAGAAGAACTATCTTAGTAAGATCCATTCCAAGCCTAAGCTGGGATAAGACATGCATGTTAACACTCTTGCGCTTTTCTACTGACCCTGCCTCTTCTTCAGCATCTCTATTGTCATGGGAATCAAAAGGTCAGCATCACTTATTCCACTGGACATGGAAGAGTTAAATGATTCTGTGGTTTCTGGGTGCCTTAAACTATTTCCTAAGCTGTTGTGTGTCAAGACTGAATCAATTAAGTGCTTTGGGGATGAGCCATTTTGGTGGAATTCATCCTCACTGTTTAGAATAAGAGAACTTGGGGTCTGTGTTTGGAAATAAATTGATATGGCTTGGAGAGTGTGCCTGTAATAGTTGGTTCCTATAATAGTTGGTGCTGAAGTCTGATGATGTCCCACAGTAGGTAATACAGGTCCCACTGGGAAGGAAGATGCACACTGCTCTGACTTACATAACTGAGCAGGTTCTGGAGGTAAGACAAACTCAGAAGGCATTGTGTTGGTCACATGTTCCAAGGGGCTAAGTTGATATATTGCATCTACAGGATTAATAGTACTTTTAGCACTCTTTGCAGTTTTGATGCTTGTCATAAAAAACTTTAATTGTTCTGTCAAGATTTGTAAATAAGCATCTGCTTCTGTAAGTTTATTATCAGAATCTTGGACACTAGGAACAAATCCTGAATCCATATCCCCAGACATTCATGCTCACGGTCTGACCAACAGCAAGCAGCAGAGACCCTGGGGCCTCAGGGGTGGGGACCAGTCCTTCTCCCAGACTCTCAGGGTCTACTCACTCAGCAAGTGACCAGCAAGAAAGCCATTTGCTAGTGCACCTCCCCACTCTCTGTGCCTCCAGGGGAGGGAGTCAAGGGCTGCACCCTAGCACACCTTCCCTTC
>NW_006408683.1:2753028-2753567 GCF_000296735.1 Chrysochloris asiatica
CCATGACTCAATCCCTGTATCTCAGAGCGCTGCAGTTCCAAGGCTGTGCATATATCTGTCGGGGACCTGCCTCAACATAGGTGTTTGGTTCATGAGGAGGGGATATCTGGCAGCGATAGAGATAGCAAAAGAGGAGACACAGAGACACAAAGAGAGAGACAAAGAGACACCCTGAAACCAGAGTGGATGCGGGACTGGCATCAGGCAGATCCCGCATTGCAAACATCTCAGCCGTGAAGGCCGTAATATCCTGCATAGTAAACATCTTGGCTAAACAGGCAGTATGGTTGCAATGCTCGACTGAGCCCCCTGCATGCTGTAATGCATGCCTTGCCAGTCGTAATGCACCTGGATTCGTTCTGCGCCTCCGTTTTATTTAGGGGAGGAGCCTCACACCAAGCTGGGAGGGACTAAGACAAGATACAGCTAACATACGTAATTTTCCAGACATTCAGGCACCTTCACATTGTAATTCACAGGTTCGAATCCCAGGCCCCCAACTTGGTTTCTCAGGCTCAATTAACATACCTATAGCACCT
>NW_006408683.1:2764654-2765844 GCF_000296735.1 Chrysochloris asiatica
AAAAAAAAAAGGACCCTGTATAGGGCTTCTAAGGAGCAGCTGGTGGGCTCCAACCACCGACCTTGTAGTTCAAAAGGCTCTGCAGTCTGGTCCCTTAACCTGCAGAGCCACAGCAGGACTGCCTTGTTACTGGTGGTAAAAACCCACCTCAAAGTGTCTCTGCTTGTGTTGGCTTGTGCCAGCTTGTGCCTTGATGGGTGGGCCTGAGCCTCGGAGGTTGGGCAGAGGGCTAGCCTAGGCAGAGGGGGTGGAGGGTGAGTGGGATTAGTGGCTGCAGGCAGAAGGCGTCCCTGTCTGACGACATCAAAAAATGCCTCTCTCTGTCCACCTGCGCCGTGGGCACCTGGCCCGACAAAGCCTCCCGTGGCAATGAGGGTCCTCTCCCTCACCCCCCACTCCGCTCTCACGAAGAACCGTGCCAGTTTCTGTGGCCCTGCTGGCTCTCTGGGCGCGCGCCCGCCCTCTGAACAGGTCCGCTTAAACCCCGCGCGCAGTCCCGTGGGTGCTGAGTGCAGGCGAGTGCAGGCGTGCAAAGGACCAAAATGCCCACAACTCCCCAGCAGCTCGACCCTTCCAAAAAGCAAGTCCACAATATTGGAGGCTAAAGTCTTACGTTTGCCCAAAGGCTGGCTGTCTACCTGGCGGAGGCCTCCTCTGTGCGATACCACCCACCCTTCCCTGGAGCCCATGCACGTGTGCTGCCCAGTCAGGGAAGCGCCAGAAGTCTCTCTGTAATCATTTTTTTCAACTCTTTCTTCCTAGAGATGTTACATTCTCTCTCTTTTTAAATGTTTTGTTGTGAATTATGTGATAGTTTACATGGGAGAACATTAGCTTTATATTCATCCTATCATATATTGTTTCATTGCCATGGTTACAATCCCCTCCATGCATCATGTAAGCTTGCCCTGGTTGTCAGCACACAGCCCCTCTCCCTTTCTGGGTCTAGAGTTCCCAGCTGCTCTATCTCTCCATGTCATTGTCTCTGCCTCCGTCTCTGGTGTCACTGCTTTTCGGGTAGGGTCCCACACTCCATTCTTCTCCCTTGGTGGTCCCAGGGCCCTCTGCTTCTGGACTGCAAAGTCAACCACTCCCCTTCTTTTGCTACAAAACATCTACCTTTACATTTCCAACCCTCACAGTCAGTCCTGATAGCAATTATTCATTATTGTACCACAAGAGACCTATCC
>NW_006408683.1:2766259-2774479 GCF_000296735.1 Chrysochloris asiatica
ATTCTCCACTCTAGTCCTCTGTGGCTATGTCACTGACTCTGGGCCCAAGAGTCCCCAGGTCTTGCCACACTGCTGGCCAACCAGGTCTCCACACAGGTTCACAGGAGTTGATTGAACGTTGTAGGGCTTAGCTCGCAGCTTCATTGCTGTTTTTCCTTCACTTCCCCTTATCAGTGACAAACGTGGTCACCAATCAGAGCACATGTCACCAATCAGAGCATATATCTGCTCATGTATTCCCATTGAGTTTTAGTCTTGGAAGAGGGTTTGCTCCGAGGAGACCCAACCACTTGCCTTGATGTCTCCTTGGCAAGCAACTTGCTTGTTCTTGTAGTAATCAGTCAGACTCCAGCTATTGTTTTGTATTTTTCCTGTCTGTCTTTCTTTCAAGAAGCATCTTCTGTTCTTCTAGCCACTCCAGTCTGCTTGTCCTTTCAAGTGGAAATTTCCCACCTCAGAAGATTCTGGATGCAGTTAAGAATGTGACTACTGGCAGTTTTTTTCTGTTTCCATTCAGGGAAGAAAGAAGGGCTTCAGGATGTAAAACTCTCAGGTGGGCTTTGATTGGCTCACTTGAAATAGTTGCCTGCCCCTGCACTAGCTACTAAAAGAGTAGTGCCTGTGGGAGCAATTAGAGTGCTGAGGTGAGAATGCTGAGCAGCCTCATCACAATCATTAAGTGGACAGAGGAAAGGGCTATTACTGGTAAACTCAAGGCTTCTGCCTAAGGCTGGCCTCCCTCTTCATCAAAATTTGTTTTCAGATAGACCAGGTATCATAAAAAAATGAAAAAGAAAAAGAAAAAAAAAGAATTCTAAACTGTGTATCCACCACTCATATGTTACTTTGTCCTACTATGGTGGCTTGTGACTTGTGATACTGGTAGCTGCACCCTGATATTTTAAATAACAGCAGGGACACCCATGATGGAAGGGTTTCAGCAGAGTTTCTAGACTAAGTAGGAAGAAGGAAAGGCAGACTACTTCTAATTATTTAGCTACTGAAAACCTAATGAATAGCAGCAGAAACACTGTCAGATATAGTGCCAGAAGACAAAAACATTATGAGTGGCACTAAAATATTGTCAGATACAGTGCCAGAAGATTGAGCCCTTCAGGCTCTTAAAATATGACTGGGAAAGAGCTGCCTCCTCAAAGTAGAATTGACGGTGATAACATGAATGGAATAAAGTTTTCAAATTTTCATTTGCTGACAGGGCACAATTCAAAATGAGGAGAAAGAGCTGCAAGTATCCATTTATTATCAGAACAGGGCATGTTCGAAGTATGAATCTAGGAAAACTGGAAGTGGTCAAAAATGAGATAGAATGCAGAAAGATTGATATCCTACATACTAGTGAGCTGAAATGGACTGGTGTTGGCCTTCTGAATCTGACAATCATACAGTTTACTATGCTAGGAACAATGATTCTGGTGTCCCATTCATCATCAAATAGGGCATTTCAAGATCTATTTTGAAGTATAATACTGTCTGTGACAGGATAATATCCATGTGCCTACAATGAAGACCAAAACCCTGCAAGTATAGTGGGTTATGTGTTGGGCTGTTAATCACAAGGTAGGCAGCTCAAATCCACTAGTTGCTCCAGGGAAGAAGGAGATTTTCTGCTCCCCAAAAGATTTATAGCCTTAGGGAGATGGCAAAATGGCGGTGTAGGCAGAAAAGCTGTGGATGCTTTAGAACAAAGGTACAGAAAACCAAATGAAACAGATGCAGATGATAGTCTTGGAACTCTGAGCTTCAGTAGAAGGGATAGAAAAGTCAACTGAATGCTTACTAGGGACAGAACTGAGCATATGTGTCAAGAAAGGAGAGTCTGGTGATCTGTGCCCACGACCAGATGGGCACAGCCATCATGAGCTTCTGTGAGCGGCTTCAAAGACAAGAAAGCATATTGGAGTTACAGAAACATACCTGTGGCTCACAGAAACAAAGGCGAACTTTTTTTTTTCATATTCCCTACACTCCCTTGGTGACCAGAGGCAAGACATATTCATATAGATCCCCCAGGGAAGTTCCCGCTCTCCTGGAAATCCGAGCTGTACCCAAGTGAGTGCTGCGGTTGTGGCCCCAATTAAAGGAGTGGGGAGCTGTCAGCATTGACAACATACACATGGGCCCTGCTCCAAATCTGCAGAGTCCACATTGGCCAGTCCTACTACTTCTCACTACAAGAAGAAGCTGAACAGATGCATTGAGGAGGAAAAGAAGAAAAGGCCAGCTACAGTGTGGCCAAGAGGGCATTAAGTGGTGCAGAGGCATTCAACTTACTGGTAGACAGAAAGGGGCAAAAAATTCTTTTTCTTATATCCCACACTACCACGGTGACCAGAGCTGTGGCTGTCCCCCATCTGTGGACGCTCACAGGGAAGTTCCTGCTCATTGGGCTGACAACGTCACATTAAAGAGTGTAGGAAGCTAAGAGCACCAACCCTAGTACCTGGTGTGGCCTATTCCAGGCATGCAGAGCTCCTTCTGATCAGTCCTGGACTAGAGAGACCTCTCACCCTTGACTTGCCTCTGGGATGGAAATACCTTGATACCCTTGAACAAGAACATAACAACCCTAGCTGCTTTGGGGTCTGCACGAACAACTTTTAGATTGGTTGCCCAGAACACACAACACCTAGCCCTACAGGAGCTCCATTTAGGGTTGAGTGTTAACGTCTCATCCCTTACCCACCCAAAACTTGAGGCTGAAAAGGGAACCCCAGAATTATTTCCTCTCTTGGTCTAGCACCTGCCCTGTTTTGTTTTTTCCTTTCATTGTTCATTTATTGTTTTTCCCTCACCCTTGTCTCTCTTGCTTTTTCTCCTATTTCCTCTTTCATTTTTTTCATCTCCCCCTCCCCCCCGTTTCTCTTTCCCAACTGCTGCTGCTTCTTTCTTTCTTTCTTCTTCTTCTTCTTTTTTTTTCACAACTCTCTAGTATCTTTGTTCTCCATGACTGTGTTTAGGTCATTTTCATTCTTTTTATTTTCTCTCTTGTTTATTCTTTTATTTTTCTATCCCTCTTTTGCTTCTGTAATTTTTGTATTCTTTGTCTAGCTGTTCCCTGCCTTTTTTTCCTTTACTATTTTGTTTTTTCACTGTTGTTTGCTGGTTAGTGTTTCTTTTCCTTCTCTCTTGTGTGTGTGTTTTCTCTTCTTACATCACCCAACAGGATGCAACAACCTCATCCATACCACCAAGCCACAACCAAACCCTCTACAACCCCACCCACTGGACAAAAGCCAATACCAGCTACTATATACTGTACCAATAATAACAATCAACACCAGCAAAATCCATGTTAAACTGAACTGCATGAACAATGAACAGAGAACAGTGTGCAAGCTCATCTCCTGATCACACCCACCAAGAACCAGTTGGTAAGTGCCTAAGAATACACAAGCACACATTCATGACTTAGTACAAATACAGCATCACAATGTTTTGAAAGCAATAGCTGATTTCTGTTCACACAAAGAAACAAGAAAGAATGGCTCAAACAAGTGACTAAGAGGCAGAGCTAGAAAGCATTTGTGAGGAAAAAAGGCATTAGAACTACCTGAAAAAGAATTCAAGAGAATTATATTTAAGTACCTCCAAATGATTAACAGAATGTATGAGGTAAACAAGGGAGAATTCAGGAAAACACTATAGGAACAATCAAGCAAAATAGATAAAGCATTGAAAATAAAACAAAATCTGGAAATAGACATTCAGAAGATTAATACTAAGATTGCAGAAATGCCCATTTGACCTACCCTTGATGGCTTGATAATCAGAACTCGATTAGAGGATGATTTTTTAAAAATCATATTGGAAATGAGGGTAAATTGCTACAATTTGATTAACTTGACCTATACTCATGGATGTAGTAGCTCAAAATACCAACAGAGAGGGAAAGAGTCTTCACATCAAGTATTAATGATATCCCCTCTGTATACAGGGTAGATAAGGATGGGCAACTGAGACACTGACTACCTAAAATGAGGGGGAGATAAAGGCATGAAGTGACTGGCTTACACGTTTTCAAGAGGGAGTTTTGTTTAATAGTGTGTGGGGGGAAGATAGAGTCTCCATTGAATAGTTTTCATCTTGTCTAGATGAGTCTGGTGAAAAGATATGGGGATAAGTAAGATTCTTATGTTTTTATGATTCAATAGTGAGTAATTGTTATCATAACTAATTGTGACTGTCACAATTGTAAAGGTAGAAGTTTTATAACAAAAATGGGTAATAGTCAACCTTACATTCCAGAAACAGAGCATCAAGGGATCATCAAGGGACCTAGGACCATCAAGGAAGAAGAGCACAAGTGGAATGCGGGACCCTATCCAGAGAAGCAGTGACACCAGAGATGGAGGCAGAGACAGGGACATGGAGAGAGGGAGCAGCTAAGGACTCCAGATTCATGGAAAGAGAGCGACTGATAGCTGGCGGCCAGGAGCCAGGCTTGCAGAATGTGCCCTTTGGTGGTGCAAATTATTATATATGCCTGAGTGTTTAAAACAAGAAGGGGAGGGGGAGCTAAAATGAATAGAGAGAAATACTGTTAACTGACGGTACATGGAGGGAATTATAATCATTGTAATGAAACAAAGTACATGATTTGTTGAATGTAAAATCGATGATCTGCCCTGTAAACTTTCACCCAAATCACAATAAAAGCTTAAAAAAAAAAAAAATTACAGAAATGGCAACACATTGAAGAGGCAAAGGAGTAGATGTGAAACAATGGAACCCTGAATTAGTGAGCTTGAAGATAAATCTTTTAATACTAGTAAGCTAGAGGAATAATCAGGAAAAAATATGAAAGAACATTAAGATTCATGTGGGACAATATGAAGAGGAATAACTTATGGGTGATCAGAATTCCAGAACATGAAGAGACAATGATAAACACAGAAAAGATGGTTAAAAAGCTGTTGGAAGAATTCCCTAACATCATGAAAGATGAGAAGGTAACCATAAAAGAAGCTGAACAAACCCCAAATAGGATAGAGCCCAAAAGAAAATCATCATGACATACCATAATCAATCTCTCCAAAATCAAACACAAAGAAAGAATCCTGAAAGCAGCTCGAGTAAAATGAAAAGTTACCTACAAAGGAGAACCAGTAAGATTAAGCTCTGATTGCTCAACAAAAATCACGCAAGCAAGAAAGTTATGGGGAGACATATACAAAACTCTGAAAGAAAAAACTTCCCAGCCAAGAAACATATGGAAAACAAAATTATCCCTCAAATATGGTAGTGAAATTACAACATTTCCCAATAAATAGAAATTGAAGGAATTTGTAAAAACCAAGCCAACTTTACAAAAATTACTGAGACCCAACAAGAGCAGACAACAAGCGAAGAATGAAATACACGGCAACATCTCCCAGAAGTCAATCCAGATACAGAAATATCCAACGTAAATAAACTTAAAAGAATGAAAATATGGAATTAGAGATATCAATCTATAATGAAGGTAACTACAAAGCAAAAAGAGAGAAAGGTATAGCTACAGAACTTCAAATGGGGAGGAAGTCAAATAGATTTCAAATTAAAACAGACTTTTAAACTAAGGAAGAAATTAATAAATTACAGGGTAATCGTAAAGAAAATTAATACACCTTCACATCAAATCAAAAAAAGGGAAAACCATGAAGATTTTGTAAACATTAAAACACAGCAGTAAAGAAATTGACAAGAAAACACAGACAAAATGAACTCAGCACAGAAAAGTATGTGGAACAAAGAAAACAGCAGCACCACAAAAACCACAAACAACAAAATGACTGCAATATTCAAGCCTATTGAGAATTACACTGACTGCCAATGAATTAAATGCAGCAGTCAAGGGATAGAGTAAGTAGTACAATGGATAAGACAACATATCCTTCAATATGATGTCTACAAGGGACACACCTTACACACAAAGACAATCATTTAAAAATCAAAGGATGGAAAAAAAAAGTCAAGTTAATGGCAATCAAAAATAAGCAGGAGGGAGGCAGAGCTTGATGGCAAAATAGGCAGAAAGGCCATGATGTAATGCAATCCCAACTCAGATTCCAACGTTATCCTTATTTTATTGCTGTTCTTTTATTTTAAAAGATAATAACTTTAACAAATAATATTTGTAGAGTATAATAACTTTCCATAAATTAAAATGTGTTCAAGTAGATAAACAAGACTGTAATACACAACAAATAATGTAAGATACTTTTCTAAGTTTTCTTAAAATATTTGCAAAAAATGTCATGAGTGAATTCATAAAGAAACACTAAGTAAATTTCAAAGAATTACTAATATGGAGACTAAATACTCTGAACAAAATGCCATTAAATTAAAAGTTCACTATAAGGAGCAGTTTCTAAATCTGTATTTGGAAACTCAAAAATTATCTAAATAATCATCAGCTAATGAGATTATCACAAAATAAAACAAAAAGCTATTTGTAACTGAAAAACAGTGAAAGTACTGCCTATCAAAACACCAAATGCATTAAGTGTGTTTTTTAGAGGTGAATTTATATTCTTAAATACAAGTTTTCCAAAGTAAGAAAAACAAAACGTAGAAATGAGTGCAAATCTTAAAATGCCAGAAAAAAAACCTTTTTTTAAAAAGATTTTTCTTTCTTTCTTTCATTTTTTTTTTTTAATTTAAGGTTTTTATTGTGGACTGAGTAAAAGTTTAAAGGCAGATAGATCATCAGTTTTACATTCAACAAATCATACAGCTTGTTTCATTACAATGATTATAATACCCTCCATGTATCATCAGTTACCAGTGTTTCTCTCTATTCACTTTAGTTTTTTTTTTTTTTTTAAACATTCAGGCATATATAATAATTTGTACCACCAAAGGGCAAGTCTGCCTCCTGGCTGCCATCTCTTAGTTCAATGTTATTCTTAAAAGACACGGAAAAAAATTATCACAAATTTTATATGGAAAGGAAAGAGGCCTTGGATAAGCAAAGCATTGTTAACAAGAACAAAGTTGGAGGTCTTGCACTCCTTGATCTAAAGAATTTTCTACACAGCCACAGTGATCAAAATAGCCTAGTACTGATAAAATGAAGACACATACATAAATGGAACAGAATTGAGAACCCAGAAGTAAATCTAGCCATATGCAGTCAAGTAATCTTTGACAAAGGGCCAAAACACATTAAGTTTGGAAGAGATAGTGTCTTCAGCAAATGGTGCTGGCAAAACTGGAAATCAATTTGCAGAAGAATGAAACAATACCAATATCTCACACCATATACAAAAATAAACTCAACATGGAATAAAGACAGAAATGTAAATCCTAGACCTACAAAGATTTGAATGAAAAAATAGGGACAAACTTGTTGCTGTTGTTTAGTGCCGTCAAGTTTGTTCTGACCTATAGTGACCCCCTATAGGGTTTCTGAGGAGTGACTGCTGAACTTGAGCCTCTGACCTTGTGGTTCAAACCAACTTTACAGTCCAGTGCATTATCCCACAGCGCCACACCAGGACTCCTAGGGACAAACTTAGAGGCTGTTATATATGACATGTATACACTATCAAACATTATAAAAAGTACACAAACAGTAGAAGATAAAATAGATGACTGTGACCTACTAAAAATTAGAAGCTTATGTGCATCAAAAGATTTTGCCAAAAAAGTAAAAAAGGAGCCCACAAACAGGGGAAAAATTGCTGCCACATATAAGACAAAAGACTAATTTCTAAAATTTATAGAAAACTACAACACCTCTACAAGAAAAAGATAAATAACACTATTTAAAAATGGCTATAGGACATGAACAGATACTTTACTCTGGAAAATATTCAGGAAGCCAACAAACTTCATTATAATTGTTATTGTGAAGTGCGGTTGAGTTCGTTCTGACCCATAGCAACCTGTATAGGGTTTCCAAGGAGTGGCTCGTGAGTTTGAACTGCCAAACTTGCAGTTCAAGCGGCTTTGCAGTCTGGTGCATTAACCCACAGCGCCACACCAGGACTCCTCATTATGATTTGTTGTTGTTAAGTGCTGTTGAGTCGGTTCCAATCTATAGCAACCCTGTATAGGGTTTCCAAGGAGCGACTGGTGAGCTTGAACCACTGACCTTGTAGTTCAAACGGCTTTGCAGTCTGGCACATTAACCCACAGCGCCACACCAGACTTTAGAGGGATGCAAATCAAAACAACAGTGAGATATTATCTCATACCAGCATTAATAGTTAAGTT
>NW_006408683.1:2776108-2777463 GCF_000296735.1 Chrysochloris asiatica
TCTGCGGGAGAAAGATAAGGCTTTCTGCTCCTGTAAAGATTTACAGCCTCGGAAACCCTGTACAGGGTCGCTATGGGTCGGAACCGACTCGACGGCACATAACAGCAACAACAATGTGCAGCTATTGGTCTCTCCATGTGCAGAAGAAAGAAGTGTGATAAGACTTGAAGAGGTTTGTGATCAATTAGTCCAATGGACTAATGGAACATGTGAATACCAGTCTCCATGACTCTGAGCCTAGAGAACTAGATGGTGCCCAGCTTCCCCTACCAACTACTCTGAAAGGTATCCCATTACAGGGTCCTGGAGAGTGTAAGAGAAAATGTGAAACAAAACTCAAAATTATTTAATAATAATAATACACTGGGTTTACTGGTCAGAAATAAACTAGAGGAACCTGAGACTATTGATTGCCCTGACCATGCTTCAAGTTTGGAAAAGGACTCGCCCTTGTGGCAAAATTTGCAACCAAGCAGTGGATAGGTCTATAAGGAGGACAACAACACTAGTAAAGTATGCTCACTATAGAAAGGTCAATAATTCAAAATGAAAAAGGCAACATGTACTTAAGGACAAACTTGAGAAGGGATAGGAAAGTGAGTAGAATGGAAATAGGAACCACAGGGAGAATGCAGGATAACTGTTGTTGCATGGAAGGGACTTGCAATCATTGAGATGAAACAAAGTGTATGATTTATTGAATGTAAATATGATAACATTGTCTGTAAACCTTCACTCGATTCATTATAAAAAGTTAAAAAAAAAAAAAAATTACAGGCTTGGAAACCCTACACAAGGTCCCAAGGAGTTGGAACAGACTTGATGGCACACAATAACAACAACAAGAACAAGGAAGACCAGTTAAATACCATTATTATTCAAATTTGCACATCAACCACCAAAGTCAGTGATTATAAAATTGAAGAATTATACCAACCTTTTTGGTCTGAAATTGATCAAATATATAATCAAGATAGAGTCTTGGTGTGGCACTGTGGGTTAATGTGCTGAACTGTTAGGTCAGATTGAACTGAAGGGTTGGTAGTTCAAGCTCACCAGTCACTCCTTGGGAACCCTATACAAAGTTACTATGAGTTGGAACCAACTTGAATGCACTTAACAACATAATCAAGATGCATTGATAATTATTGGTGATTGGAATGCGAAAGTTGAAAACAAGAGGAAGGAGAATTTGGCCTTGGTGATAGAAAAAATGTTGGAGATTATCTGACAGACTTTTTTTTTTTTTTTAATTAAATGTTTTTATTTTGGATTGAGTGAAAGTTTACAGGGCACATCATCAGCTTCACATTCAACCATTCATATAGCTTGTTTCATTACATTGATTATTATCC
>NW_006408683.1:2778448-2819664 GCF_000296735.1 Chrysochloris asiatica
AAAGGTAACAATTCCTATTTGCGCAGTGATTCTTGACCTGAGAGCAAAGGCACATGGCACGTTTAAGGGCCAGGCACCGCAATGATTTGCCTAGCTTCTGAAATCTTTAACAGGGAATAAAACCTACGATGGTTGATGGACGATTGCAAAATCAGTAACATCTATTAACTCCTCATTCCCCACGCCCAACAAGCAAAGCAGCAGAATGTCTCTGGGGTTTAACCAGTTCCCTAATATCTGACAGACTTTTGAAAGACCAACTTCTTGTTTGCAAATACACTTTTTCAACAATACACAAATTCATAAAAGGTAACTATGAATTTCCCATGATGAAATCTAATATGATATACAGTCCAGCCATAACTGTACCCTCTGTAGCTTCACCCACTAGGCAAGAGCCAATACCAGCTCCTATATCAGCGAATCAACAACAAACAGCAGCCAACACCAGCCAAACCCACCCTAAATTGATGCATAAGAATGGCAAATGAGAATGGTGCACGTGCTTTCATTCTCTAACTACACACACAGGACACAGTTATTGAGAGACTATGAACATATCAACATAGAATCATCAATTAAATACTACAACCCCACAAAGTCCTGGAGACAACAGACAACTTTAGCTCACATGAAAAAATTAGAGAATGGCTCAAATAAATGACCAACATGTAGAGCCAAGAAATGTTTCTGAGGAAGAAAAGTTAATGGAACTAACTGAAAAAGAATTCAAAAGAATGATACTTAGGTACCTTCAAAGGATTCACAGAAAGATGGAAGAAAGCAGGGAGAACACAGAAAAGTATTTAAAGGAGTCAGGAAACACTACAAGAACAGAAAGACAAAATAAATGCAAATTTTGAAACAATACAGAACCTGCGCTTAGAAATCCTGACAATTAATACTAAGATTTCAGAAATGGAGAATACATTGAAAGGACAAAGGAGTAAATGCAAAGCAATGGAAGCCCAAATTAGAGAGCTTGAAAATAAATTTCTCAATACTAGTATGCTAGAAGAGCAATCAGAAAAAAAGGAGCTCTGGTAGCGTAGTAGTTACAAATCGGGCTGCAAACCTTAGGGTCAGCAGTTCGAAACTACCAGCTGTTCCACGGGAGAAAGATGAGGTTTTCTGCTCCCATAAAGATTTACAGCCTCGGAAACCCCGTACAGGGTCTCTATGAGTTGGAACTGACTCCATGGCACATAACAACAACAACAAGAATTACATGTGACACCAAGAAAAGGAACAAATTATGGCTAATTGGAATTCCAGAACAGGAAGAAACAATAAAAAGTACAGAGAAAATTGTTGAAGAGTTGTTGAAACAAAACTTCCCTACCATGTTGAAAGACAAGAAGGTTAGCATGAAAAAAACTGAATAAACCCCAAACAGTATAGATCCCAAAAGTATATCATTGAGGTATATCATAATAAAACTTTCAAAAACCAAACAATGAAAGAATCCTGAGAGCAACTTTGGAAAAATGAAAAGTTACCTACCAGAGAGAGCTAGTAAGACTAAGCTCTGATTTCTCATGCAGGCAATGGAATAACATATACAAAACTCTGAAAGAAAGAAAAGAACTAATGAAGAATCATATACCCAGCAAAGCTGTCTCTCAAATAAGAAGGCAAAATTAAGATGTTTCCTAATAAACTGAAATTAAAGGAATTTTTAATGATCATACCAACTTTATAAAAAATAATAAAAGGTGGTCTTTGGACTGAGAACCAACAATAGCTGACAACAACCTGAAATTACCATACTTGACAACACTACCCAGAACTCAATCCAGATATAGAAGTACTTAAAGTAAAACAAAACTTGTTGTTATGTGCTGTGGAGTTCCAACTCATAGCGACCTTGTACAGGGTTTCCGAGGCTGGAAATCTTTACGGGAGCAGAAAGCCTCACCTTTCTCGCGCAGAACAGCTGGTAGTTTTGAATTGCTGATCTTGCGGTTCGCAGCCTGATTCGTAACCACTACCTTACCAGAGTTAAACTACAATACTAAAAATAGGGAACCAGAGATATCAATTAAAATGAAGCCAACTACTGAGCAAAAAGAGGGAAAACAGTAGATGGAGAACTTCCAAACGGTATGGAAGTTAAGTAAATTTCAAGGTAAAACACTGTTTTAAACACACACACACACAAATTAAATTAATTACAGGTAACCTGTAATTTACCCTGAAAATTAATGCACAAAAGGACAAATATTGTTGCGACAAATGTTGTTAAAAGTTAAGAAAAGGTTTTCTTAATAAAAGAAACAGCCTATGATGGTTATGGAAGGAAAGGTTGTGGGACAATTATTCATGGGCAAATGAAGCAAGTACATGATTTGCTGAATGTAAAACTGATGATCTGCTCTGTAAACCTTCACTCAACTCACAATAAAAAGTTAAAAAAAGAAGAAGAAGAAGAAGAACTGAAAAGAGAAAAGAGGAACAGGGAAATGGAGCTATAGAAGAGAAAAATAAAGGAAAGAAATGAAAGGAAACACTTAGAAAAACCAGTGAGAGAGAGGATGAAAAGAAAATGAGAATAGAGAGGGGGGAAACAAGAAAAAAGGAAATGAGAAAAGAAAAGAAGGAAGAACAAAAGCAGAGCAAGAATAAAATTCAGAGGAATGGAAAGAAAAATAGGAGGAGAAAGAATCAACAAACAAAAACAATGAAATGTCAAAAGGAAAAAAACAACCCCCAAAACAAGGGTGCAGTTGTTGGCTCTGGAGAGGAGAAAACTCTGGGTGGCTCCTACAAGCCAACGAGCTCAAAAGAGGTGAGAGGGATGGGCCTAGGTGTTATTTATGTTCAGGCCACTCAATCCACAAGTAGTTCCTGGAAGCCCTTGATGGAATTGGTTTCAGTGTCTTTTAGGACCACAGGGCAGCTGGGGGCAGGAGACTGGTTAAATGTTGGTCTGGTGGCTCTGTGGGTTCCTTAGGTCTGGAGCCTAACCCACCTGAATCAAGGCCCCAAAGTGGCCCAGCTGGCCCCCACCTCACACTGGCTTGGCTCCCAACTAAGTGGCTCTGAACTCCTGGAGAGCAGGGTTTGTGCTGGGGGTGGATAAAGGTGGGAGCTGGCCACACCTCTGGTCACCAGAGAAGTGTGGGGACAAAGAAGGAATCACACCTTTCCTGCCTCCTGTATGAATCTGCACTGCCAAGCCTTCTTCTGTTGTCAAAACTGTTCACAAACGTTCAAGATGGTAGCTTTGTGTCTGGCTGGCTGTTCATTAGTCAGTTTTCCTCTCTCACTGTCCCTGCCCAGCTTCTTCTCCCAGCAAACACTCAGTCCATTTCTCTAACCTTTCCGATGAGGTTCAGGGCTCCAGGATTTCCATCTGTGTCTGTTTCATTTGGTCTCTCGTAGCTTTGTTGTAGAGGGTCCAGGTAGTGCTTATGCCTTGTCTGACATCTTGCCAGAAGTCCCCAAACCGTTCTTCTGTTGTTGTTGTTGTTGTTATGTACCGTGTAGTTGGTTCTGATTCATAGTGACCCTGTACAGGGTTTCCAAGGCTGTAAATCTGTACTGGAGCAGAAAACCTCATCTTTCTCCTGCGAAACAGCTAGTAGTTTCGAACTGCTGACTGTGAGATTAGCAGCCCGATTCGTAACCGCTATGCTACCAGAAGCATGGAGTAAATTGAAGACACAGATTCTTTGGGGAAAGGTTAGAAACATGGAAACACTGCCCTTAAAAGTGTATAGACCTAGATGGAGGATATGTTGAGACATTAGCTTCACATTTTGATATTTTTGTTTAATAAAGGCTTTAATTATTTTGTAGCAATACTTTTTGACTTCTCCTGGTGTAGCAGTAGGCTAAGCACTGTCCTGCTAACCACAAGGTTGGTGGTTCAAAACCACCAGTTGCTGCTTGGAAACCCTATATAGGGTCACTATGAGTCAGAATAGACTCCCTAGCACTTAACAATAACAATAATATAGATGATGAAATGAATATACTGAAAGTCACTGAATTACATATTTTTAAATAGTGAACTTTATCATATGCTAATGACCCAATTAAAACAAAAACAAAGATTAAATGAGATTTTGTAGTAACGTAAGGAGATATTTTTGCTTATGTTTTCCTCCAAAGTTGTTTAAATGGAGTTATTTTAGGTTAAAAATAATAGTTGGATTCTTCTGTCTCTGCCACACTTCTTGTAGTGGGTCAAAGATGATCTTCTCACAACACAGCACTCAATGGAGTCACTCTCAGAGCTACTACATAGTGTTTTACACCATGAATGAGAAGTCAGGCTTCAAGCTTTTACCCAGATCCCAGATGGTGAAACAATCACTCCCTGAGTCTGAATTAAACACTCAGGTGTGCAATGGCCTTTCAGGCCTCTCAGGGTCTATTTCACTCACTGACGTGTCCATTGAGCACATGAGATGCAGAACTACAGTCACTAACTACACTGAGAACACAGCAGTCAGAGCACGTAACCACGCAGAAGCCAATCCCTTTTGGGGCAAAGAGGAGGCAAATAGGTTTACATAAATGTCTTCTGGCCATGTTATGAAAACTGAGACAGCTTTTGCTGATTGAACCATTCCCCATAAGAGCTCCCAGGTTCTTAAAAACACACTCTGAAGCCTTGCATGCCCTATGTTAGCAATGTCCCTGCTTCCCTATCAGGGATGACATGAGGAGAGATGAGATGGTAAACATAAAGATATAAGAATTACTCTGAGAAAAGTTCTTCTACAAGTACAGTATTTACAGTCAGTATCATGCCTCTTGTTTTAGGTAACCAGGGAATTGGAACTTATTTGGAAGATGCCCACAGGCCACTGCATGAGACTGTCTTGGCAGGATGAACTACCCTAGTCACACCTTTATGGGGTTTCCTCCTTCCTCAAAACATGTTTTCTCTTTCCTACACTCTTGGGCCCATTAGTAAGGTGACTATAAATCCCTGTTGGCCAGGAACAATCCCTGTTTATACCTACTGTCCTTTTGTGAAAATTGTATGTTTGTCATCCTACCTATTAGTTATAAAGGTGTTTTAAGATGAGTCCACTCTCCAGTGGTTGTTGTTGTTAAGTGCCATTGAGTCGGTTCTGACCCACAGCGACCCTGTATAGGGTTTCCGAGGAGCGGTTGGTGAACTTTTACCGCCAACCTTGCACTTCAAACCAATTTAGCAGTCCAGCGTATTAACCCAGAGCGCCACACCAGGACTTCAGTGATTAGGAAGGCCCATTACACGTATCCTGGCAACAGACAGTAGTGGAGGGGTTCTCTGGGGGTCTCAGGCTTAGAGGGGTGACATCTGGGTGTGAGGGACAAGATGGGGAGGGAAGGTGCTGCCTTGGGAAATAGAGCTGGAATCTAGTTCCTAGGAAAGGTTTGTCTGTTAGATGCCCTCAGACCCCATAGGGAGGATATTATGACTATTAATAAACATTCACTGGGAAGGGAGAGCAAGTCACAAAGGTGAAACAGCCAGGTTCCAGCCCTCAAGAAAATGAGCTGAAGGGAAATACAAAATTAAACAACAGTTTGAGATAGTGTGTGCGAATTCATGTAGGCAGATATTTGCCAACTAATTAGTCATTCAACTAATATATGTTGAGATATCCCAGGTGTGGCACTGTAAGATAAGCCTGCGACCTTAAGGTTCAATCCAGTTGAAGCTGTCCCGGTCTTCAGAACATGGGGCAGAAGAAGTCTATGTAAATCTACTTGCCTCCTCTTTGCAGCAGAAGGGATCGGCTTCTGCATGGGTTAGGTGCTCTGACAGCTGTGTTTTCTCAGTGTAGTGGCTATAGCTCCGCATCTCATGTGCTCAACAAAACAGGCCAGTGGTATAGGAGGAAGGTGGCACCTTGAGTTACCACACTTGGTGACACCAACCCTAGTGACATCACTGTTCATAGGGTCCAATTCCAAGAATGCCTGGAAAACTCTTACCAAACCCACTTTATTTTTACATGAGAGTGAATAGCTTTCAACCCAAATTTCTGACCCAGGCACTGGAGTTGTGTGAATCCCTGTTGGTTTGCACTGGAAGAGGTAGCTTTGGAGGTTTGGTTGGGGAGAGGGAAGATATACTAGAGGTAGAACAGAATGCTTGTTTCTATGCTAGAAATCAAAGAATGCCTAACTTATAATTCTTAAGGAGACTTCCTATAATTACAGATCTCTGAGCATCCATCTGTGCTTCATAGTAATAATAATTGATATTATTATACTATTTTATAGATTAATTGTATATATGATAGTATATGTATGTTGTTTTTGTTATGTTGTGACTTGCTGTTGAGTCAGTTTGGACTCACAGCAACCCTGTACAGGGTTTTTGAGGAGCAGCTGGAAGGTTTGAATTGCTGACCTTGTGGTTAGCAGTCCAATGCTTATCCTACAGTGCCACCCCAGGACTCCATTTAGTATATATAATCACTGATATTGTGATAATAATAATGACAATAGTAATAGTAATTGAGTGGATGAATAAAGAATAAGTGCACAATCCCAAAGTAATTCACCAAACAATCCTCATGTCAATTGTGAAATTGAGGAAATTAGAGGCCAGAAAGGGGGCTCTGGCCTAGTTACTAAGATATTTGAGGTGTTTCCTAGATATTTGTTCCTCCTGGAGAGGAGTTACAGCCAGGACAGAGAGGACAAAGCTGGAAAGTGGTGTTGCTGTGAATTTTAATCCAAGGATACTCTTCATTCCCATTCTGAATTTTGGTACAGGAAGGAATCATTCTGTCTGTGATGACTAGACAGAACGGATCACGTTCTTGAGATGCCCAGCTTTAGCAGAAGGCAGAATTTAATGAGACAACTTCTCATGAATAAAACAATGGATCCACTCTAAGTGGTGTAGATAGAAATTATGAGACTTTGCCCAACTAAGACTTGGGTAAAATTCTAAGACCTGAGGAGAAAGGGGACCATGACCTTTCTCTAGTGGGCACACAGATCATAAATTTTTAAACTAGGTCTGAAAATTTTCTGGAGTCACTGTGATCCATCACTGACAATTTCCCTACATTCCATCTACTTCTCTTTCCTGCCAGTGACCTGTCAGCCTCCACTGGGTTGAATAGATATTGTTGCTGTTGTTAAATGCCATCCAGTCGGTTCTGACTCATAGCAACCCTGTCTAGGGTTTCCAAGGAACACTAACCTTGTGGTTCAAACCAACCTTGGGGTCCAGTGCTTTATCCCACAGCACCTCACCAGGATATGTTGTTGTTGTTAAGTGCCATCGAGTTGGTTCCAACTAAGAGCGACCTTGTATAGGGTTTCCATTGAACAGCTGGTGAGTTTGAACCACCGATCTTGTGATTCAAACTGACTTTGCGGTTCAGTGCTTTATTCCACACGCCACACGTGGAAGGTCACACAAACTGACCTCAAGCATCTCCTGACCATTTCCTTCTGTCCTGTCCCCCTCATGCTGAGGAAGGACTTGAAGGCATTAACAGCAACAACAGAGGGTAGACACATGCTAACTTGGGTGATGGGGAGGGCAATATACAAGAAGAAAGAGGGTGACAGAAGAATGATGAAGTTAGTGGAAGTTAGGGAGGTATGCAAGGGCTAAGAATGATATATTCACAACCTTGGAACAACAGTGTCTGTGAGCAGAATCACGCGACAGACACAAGCTGAACGGATATGGGAGGAAGAATAGGATATATATATACACATACATATATATAAACACACACATATATATGTACACATATACACACACATATATATATACACACGCATATGTACACACACACACACATATATATACACACACATATATATACACACATATACATATATCCTATTGCCCTCCCTCTTCTTGTATATCGCCCTCCCCATCACCCCAAACTCATAGATTTACATAACTCAAACATATATATGTTTACATATCCCACAAATCTATGAATTTGAAAGAAAATATTCATAGATGTGCAATGGTATTTAACAACAATCACAGGGAAGAAGTGAGACAGTTGTTGCATGGGAGGGGATTGAAACCATTGAGATAAAACAGTTGAGATAAAACAGTGTCTGACTTGTTGAATGTGAAATTGATGCTCTGTCTGTAAACCGTCACTCAATTCACAATAATAAGTTAAGAAAAAAAAAAAAAAGTGTGAACATTTTCAAAGTTTTTGCAATAATTTTCAAATTATGGGATAAAATATTTTCACAAATTTATACTCTGCAGCTCTATATATGTGTGCCTTTTCTGAGCTCACTCTCAGAATAACTCTTCCCCACACTGGGTATGAGCATTTGAAAAAATTAGTTATTAATCTAGTTTAATCCCCATATTCTTACCACCAGAGTCCTGGTGTGGTGCTGTGGGTTAATGTGCCACACTGAGAAGCCGTTTGAACTGCAAGGTCGGCGGGTCAAGCTAACCAGCTGCTCCTTGGAAACCCTATACAGGGTAACTATGGGTCGGAACCAACTAGACGGCACTTAACAACAACAACATTCTTACCACCAATATATTTATTTATTTTTTATCTTAATATTCATTAGCATACAATTTCATACTTCTCTTTATTTCATTGTGGTGAAAATATGAACAACAAAATCTTCAATAATTCAACTATTTCAACATGGATACTTTAGTGACATTGATTACATTCTTCATGTTGAGAAACTTCTGTTGATACCATTTTCCAAATTATTTCACCACCTTTAACATAATCTCAATATTCCCTAAACAAAAACATTTCCCTTTTCCCTCCTTCCTACTCTTGATAACAACTAGTCATCTTTGATTCCTCTATATTTGATTATCATGTATAAATAAGATCAGATAGCATTGCCCTTTTGTAACTGATTAGTTTCTCTTGGCATAATGTGTTCCATCTTCATGTTGTGGCAAGAATCAGGATGTCATTTCCCTTTCAGCCTGTAAGAACAGCTGTGGAGGTAGCAACTGACCTCTGACTTCACAGAAGAAAAGATGAATCAAACTCATTAGCATCAGCCTAAGGCTGATTCCTGAGAGGCAGAGGTCACATGTCTGCACCCTCCAACCTCCTTTCACAATTCTAAACACCAACTGAAGCACTCTCTGCTTCTCAGATGGTTTCAATAATTCATTGCGATGGCCACATAGAACTCACAGACAATAATTACAATTATGGGATTTATTAAGGAAATTAGCCATCACAATTTAGGATCAGAAATGCTCAGCACACAGTTCTTTAGTAAGGACAGCCTCTTCTCGGCAGTACCCACAAACTGGCCTCTCTCTGGCCTTCAGTCCCTTGGCCTGGTTTCTGCCCTACTTTGGCAATATTACAAAGCTCTTTTAGGGTTGATGAAAAATGCCCAAAGGGCACTCCGCTTTGCTATAAGTTTCAGCCTAAAGGCCCTCAGCTCTAGCTCCATGGGTCAGCAATTTAGCTCCCCACTTAGATACCTAAGTGCCTCCACTAGTGAGTCTCCTGCAGAGAGGTATTCTGCTTTATTCATTGGGGGAACTGGAAGCCCATTGCACTGTCTTTCTCTGGATCTTGATTCTGCTGCTGCTACAGATATTACAGATCTGTCTCCTGGGTTGAGGAGACTCCGCATGTAGGAATTCAGGGTTCAAATGATACACTCCACTACTGGCTCTTATTTCTTGTTGATAGTGAAATTCCCTGCTGCTCCCGATACAGAGCAGGATAGCAAAATTGACCTATTCCCTCATTATAGTTCCAAGTTTTTACAATTACAATTAGCCCTATTAGCAATCACTCACAACTAAATCATATAAGCCTATCAGCATCTTTCCCCAGACCAATCAGGAAATACATCTGTTCTGTGTGGTCCCACTCAGTCGTTTTATGAGCAATACAAAGACTTCACCTAGAAATATTAAATAATTTACTGCACTGCAAACCTGAGTACTATTCCATTGTATGGATATACCATATTTTGCTTACCCCTTCATCAGTTGTTGGACATTTTGTTTCTGCCTTCTACCAATTTACTTGCACTAAATTAAACATCATGCTCTGGACTCTGCAGCCTTCTACCAAGCTCCTGTCAGCCTCCGCCAGTGAGCTTGTACTTTGGGTCAAATTTTCATACACTCTGCATCTGGATGGCTGAATAAAGGATAAGCCCGTGTCCTCTCCTGCCTTTCTCTGCCTCTTCCCCACTCTCTGCTGCCCTACTGACTGTGTGCTCACCACAAGTGGCCTCCTCCTCTGGCTAGCTCCAGCTCTCACTCAATGGTGGTTAATTCCCAAGATCATGTGTCTAGCCAGGGACTCCATCCTGAGATCTGGACTATCTCCATGCCTGCTGAACATCTTTTGGATGTTCATCCATCTCATCAATTCTTGTCAACAACTCTGAAATTACATTCAAGAACTCCTTCTCCAATCCCTCCTCCTTATTTTTCTATTTCTATCTGTAGCAGAAGGAGCGAAGACATATTTGACTCCTTTTCCTTTCTTGTTTTCTACCACCAATTATCTACCAAGTCCTAGAGGAAAACATCTTGGTGGCTTTCTCTATCTTCTTGCCAACCCCACAGCCACTGCCTTTATTCAGGTCCTCATTCTCTGTCTTCAGGATATTGGCACCAGTTCCTACCCTAGGGTCCTCCTGCCACTAACCTGTCCCCATTCTGGCACTGTGGGTTAATGCACTGGACTAGAAGGTCGGTTTGAACTGCAAGGTTGGCAGTTTGAACTCACTTGCTGCTCCTGGGAAACTCTATACAGGGTTGCTATGGGTCAGAACTGATTTGATGGCACTTAAAACAATAACAACAATACTCCTAAGTAGTCCTGGAGTGGCACTGTAGGATTAAACACTTGGCCACAAGGACAGTTTGAATCACACAGTTGGCAGTTCAAACTCACCAGCTGCTCCTTGGAAACCCTATTCAGGGTCATTATGAGTTGGAACTGACTCAAAATCACTTAACAACGCAATCCATTCTAGTACCTGAATTATCTCCTTGAAGCCCATTTGATCATATATAACTTTCCAATGCTTCCTCACCAGCTGCAGAATACCAAATACAACCCCTCCTGTCTTGGGAGAACACTGTATTTTAGCCCTAATCTCTTTGAACCTTAACTCCCACCACATCCCAAGGAATATCCCATTTCCCATCCAAAATGTTCCTTCTTCAGAGGTGGAAGTTTTTAAACACTGTTTTCTTGCTCCCCCAAAATTAGCACAATGTCTTCCATGTAATTAGAATCCAATTAATATCATTTGGATGGATGAATAAATGAATATTGAATATTTGTTATCTGAACATATCTGGCTCTTTCCTATCCATATGTGGTTATATTATTATTTCCACTAGGATTTGCTATCTTACACCCATACTTTAGGGCCTAAATTCAATCTTATCTCTTCCACAAAACCATTCCTCATTCTAAAAAAAAACCAAAGTGATTCTTTCTCCCTCTGAATTCTTCTATCACTTCTATCTGAAGTCTTTTACATAAAGACGTATTTTAACATCCTTATGTAGGTTTGCTTGAGATGATCCTGGGACACAAAGAGGGTAGAAACACTGAGATGAACTGGCCACCCTGCCTTTTTGGTGGAGGCCCTGGGTGGTATAGAATGGTAACACATTCAGCTGACAACTACAAGATTTGAGTTTTGAGTCCACAGAAGGCATCTCAGAAGAAAGATCTGGTGATCTACATCAGAAATATCAGTCATTGATAACCCTATCAAGCACAGTTCTGATATACATGGGGTTTCCATGAGTTTGGATCTACTTGTGGAAGCTTTTAATTTTTTTATCATTATGGAGTTTACTTAACAATGGTTGACATTTATTGAACACTTACATATGCAAGCATGTCGAACGTACTGCTTTAATTTTCATGCAGCGTGGTAGGCCAAAAAATTCTGTATAGGAGGGACTTTAGGGCTGCCATCTAGTTGGAAGGAAGGGGCAAGTACTGAGTAAACATGCCATTCTCATGCTTAGATTTCGTATTTGTTCAAGTTGGCTTTGGAAGATACTGAAAGATGAGGGCAGAAGCTCCTGCAAGCCAACAAATAAGGTAGGTTTTTATTATTATTTGCACTTCACAAATGAGGGAATTGAAACTTAAAGAGGTTGATGACTTTCCCAAGGTCACAGGTACAGGATGGAGCTGGGCCTTGAACCTGTGTTGTTATGACAACCAACCAATTACCATTGAAGATAATGTGCTGTACCGAAAGGTAGGTTTGAATCACAAGGTCAATGGTTAAAATTCACCAGCCCACTTCAGAAACACTATACAGGGTTGCTATGAGTCGGAACCAACTCCATGGCACTTACCAATTCGGACTCATGGTGACCCATGTGTTTCAGAGTAGAACTGTGCTCCACAGGGTTCCCAATGTCTGTAATCTTCAGTAATTAGATCACTAGCCCATACTTCCAACGTACCTCTGGGTGAATTAGAACTGCCAACCTTTTTTGTTAGTAACCCAGTACTTAGTAAAATATTCCATCCTGGCACTCCTTTGAAGAAAAAACCCAGGTTTTATGGTATCGTTATTACTGGAAAACAGTTTACATGTCTTTAGGATGAGATTCTGTTGTATCTTTCCCAAAATAATTAGCACAATGTCTTTCATGTAATTGGAGCCCAATGAACATTTGAATGTATGAACAAATGAATATTGAGTAAGAGAAGTCATCATAGTTTTTTTTTTCCTTCTGTATTCAGAAGTGATTCCCAGATAATCAAGTTATCTATTATGTCTGGAAACTCACCTTCTCCTTTGGATATGGAGTTTGTGTGAGCATGTAAGGGTGTAAATATGTATGTCTGTGCTCTGGTTACTTCTGACCAATGTTGAGGTCACTTGGACTAAGCAAAGTGGATATAATGATATCCACAGCTACCAGATTTAGGAAGGTAGCAGTATTTCATTAATAGGCTATCAAGTAGCTAACTTATTTAGCAGTTACAATTCTGTATTTGCTCCTTCAAATATATTCTTAGCCAATCTTGGCCAGAAATAGCCAGACCACAGATAACAACAACACTACTCTGGGAACCGATGGAAAACAAATGGAACTCTTTAAACAAAATGATATAATACTGGAGGCACTCACTCTATGCAAAGAAATTTGGAAGACAGCAACTTGGTCAACTGTGTGGACCATGACAAGCTATGGACAACACTGTGAAGAACACTTAAACATGCTCACAAAGAACTTGTATATAGACCAAGAGGCAGTCATTTGAACAGAACAAGGTGACACTAAATAGTATAAAATCAGGAAAGGTGTGCTTCAGGGTTGTATTCTTTCAAATACAACCATACTGATTCAAACTGTATGCTGAGCAAATAATCTGAGAAGATGGATTTTGCAAAATAACATGGTATCAGGATTGGAGGAAGATTCATTCACAACTTGTGACATGCAGATGATTCAACCTTGCTTGCTCAAAGTGAAGAGAAGTTAAAATTCTTACCGATGGAGATCAAAGACCACAGCCTTTAGTCCAGGTGTACCCCAATGTAAATAACACAAAAATTCTCACCACTGGACCAATAAATAACATTATGATAAATGGAGACAAGTTTGAAGTTGTTAAAGATTTCATTTTGCTTGGATATATTATCCATACTTAATGGAAGCATTAGTCAAGAAATCGAAGGACCTATTACATTACGCAAATCTGCTACAGAATTGATGAACTTGACCTACACCTATGGATACAGTAGCTCAAAAGAGGGAACAAATCTTCACAGCAAGAATCATTCCCACCCCCTCCACACACAGAGTACACAGGGATGGGCAACTTGGACATTGGCTACCCAAAATAGGGGAGGGCCTACAAAGACAAGAAGTGACTGGCTTACAAGCTTTCAAGAGGGAACCTAGAGCCAAGGGCCTGGAGGAAGACAGAATCTCCAGTGAGTAGTATCCAATCTGTCTAGGCGGAGCTGATGAAATGAAATGCAGATGGATCTCTTGTGATACAATAGTGAATAATTGTTATCAGGACTGATTGTGAGAGTTGGAAATGTAAAGGTAGACATTTTATGGCAAGGAAGGGAGTGATTAACTTTCCAGTCTAGGAGCGAAGGTGCCTAGGACCATCAACGGAGAAGAGCCAAGAGCGGGACCCTACCCAGAGAAGCAGTGATGCCTGAGGAGGCAGAGACAATGATGTGGAGTGCTGGAGCAGCTGGGGACTTTAGATCCAGAGAGGGAGAGCGACTGTGTGCTGAAGACCTAGGGGGGAGGGGGTAGTGTAGGGAGCAGGTGTGCAGGGTATACCCTTTGATTGGTTGATGATGCATGGAGAGGATTGTAACCATGGCAATGAAACAATATAAGATAGAATGAATGTAAAACAAATACTCTCCCATGTAAACTATCATATAATTCACAATAAAACATAAAAAAATAGGGAGGGGGGAAATCTGCTGCATAAGACCTTTTTAAAGTGTTGAAGAGCAAAGGTATCAGTTTGAGAACTAAGCCATGGTATTTTCAGTAGCTTCATATGCATGTGAAAGTTGGACAATAAATAAGGAAGACGGACCATAGAAGAATTGCTGCATTTGGGTTATGGTGTGGGAGAATAATATTAAAAGTACCATGGACTGTCAGAAGAACAAACAAATCTGAGTTAAAAGAAGTATATCCAGAATACTTCTTAGAAGCCAGATGACACTTAATTTCTCACACTTTGGACATATTAGTAAGAGGGACCAGTCCCTGGAGAAGGACATCATGCGATGTAAAGTGGAGGGTCAGCACAAAAGAGGAAGACCCCCCAATGAGGTGGATTGGCACAGTGGCAGCAGCAGTGGACTCAAGCATAGCAGCAATGGTGAGGATGGCGCAGGGCAGGGCAGTGTTTCGTTCTTTTGTGCATAATGTTGCTATGAGTCAGAGCCAACTCAACAGCACCAAAAAAACATGTTCACACACAAATAGACTCCCTATCCAAAGGGTAAGGTGAGTTTGTGAGATAATAGAATAACTTGATTATCTGGGAATAGCGTCTGAGTACAGTGGGGGTGGAAAAAAGCTACTATGATGGCTTTCTTTTACATAATCCTTAGCCAGTCCTATCTTGGAGTCTTGATGTAGCACTGTAGAATAAGCACTAGACTGCTAACCACAATGCCAGCAGTTAAAACTCACCATTCATTCCTTAGAAACCCCAAACAGGGTCACTGTGAGTCAGAACTGACTCAAGGGCACTTAACAACAATCCTATTTTATTTGCCTAAACTTTGAATTCACCTGAAATAACATCTTGGTCTTTTCTGTAATACATAATGAGAATGTGTGCTAAAGGGTAGTCTATGCCTGTGATATAATAAACCTTGGAATAATAAGATCTTGCTGTAGGAATGGATCCTGTCCATCCACCCTGAGGATTTTTTATTTCACACCTTCATCTATTTCTCATCTTTGTAATATTCAGTTTGTGTTGTCTTTTTAACATCTCCTCTGGAAAAAAATCTTAATGCTAGTTTCATATCCAGGAAGTTTTTTAAATTGTTGGAAATAATAACAGCAAAACATTCACCAAATCAACATTTTCTACAACATTCTTCATGTTGCGCAACCATTCTCATCCTTTTTCTGAGTGGATTCTTCCCTCATAAACATAAGCTCAGTGCCCCCTAAATTTATTATCTGGCCCCTGACCTGTTCTCAAGTTGGTGTTGTCAATTTGACCTCATGCAGATCATTCTTTACAAGAACACAATGCTCCAGGTAAACATTCTATACTAATTAAGCTGTAGGTTAATGCACACCACCACAAGGTCCACTGCAAGGCTGGTGGTTCAAACTCACCAGCCACTCCTTGGAACCCTATACAGGGTTGCTATGAGTTGGAATCAACTCGCACTTAACTAAATTATTTGGCTTAAAAAAGGTTTTGGAGATTTGTCAGGGCAATAGTTTTGTGGGTTCATCCAGCCACATCTCCAGAAATACTGAATCCCATGAGTATTTTATTTTCTGCAGCTCTCCCCATTGATTAGGATTCATCTGTAGAATTGTTAATAAAAAACATTCAGTAATAGTAGCCAGGCACTATCAGTTTTTCCTGTCTCTTGGCTAGGGAGGCAACTGTTCATGTAGTTAGTCACACATTCCATTTCTTTCACCAATTCTTGACTCTTTTGCTCCAGGCCAATAGACAGCAATTGTTGTAACTTGAGTGACTGCAAGGCTCAGCAGCTTTGACTAAAAGAAAGTTTGCAGATTGAACAAAATCTTTGTCCAGATTCTGAAGGCAGTTCTGCAAGTCCTGGGCTAGGATTAGTGTAGAGCAGAGAACTAGTACAATGTCTTTGCAGCCTGTGTTTCCTGGGAAGCCGATTCTGAGCTGGAGTTTAGCATGCAGGATGTGTATAAAGGCGGGCCCCCTTGATATCAACACTGGTGGAAGGTGTGGGAAATCTGTGGCAGGCATGGGCACAGGAAGACACAGAGCTACAGTATGGGCTCAAGGAAAGCCCGAGTCCACCACAGGGATATTTGGAGTTATAATGCTTTTTAGAGTTGTACAGATTTGGCCTGAGATGTGAGCTCTCTGGACTCCAGAATAGATCAGATATTGGATGTGAGCAGCTCCGGGTAGGGATGTGGTTTTGGAGAGGCAGTTCTCACACGGAGGCAATTCCTGGAGCCTACAACCTGTATGCAGAGGGGCAGGCTTTCAGGTCAGGTCTGGCCTTTTGAATCTCTCCATTGCTGGAAAACAATGTGAGCCTGTCTTGGGGATTATTTATGAAACAAATCAAAAGAACTATCTTGAACATTTGTAACTGGACCTAGGTCACCAAATAATCTCACTACAGAAAAGTGCTGTTAGCACCCCCACTGGAGGTAACAAGTCCTTCCTTGAAGAGGGTTTTCAGTAATGCCTCAGTGTGTTCACCACAGTTCTTGTTTTATAAATTTTTATTAAGGCAACTAAATTGTGTCATTAGCTTATGGAGTCAAACTACTGGCATATGTCTGATGAGCTGACTGTTCCCTACACCCCTTAATTCTTTTTTACATACATAGAAACTTCTTTTTTCAAAGAAATTTTCCAAAGAAGGGGCCCAGGCTCTGCTTGGACAGAGGACCTGGAAGCCAAAACCAACTGTGAGATTTAAATTTTCTTTCAGTATTGCTATTTGTTGCCAGTTGAGTGATTCTGACTCACAGCAACCTCAGGCCTGTCTTCCAAGGTGCTTCTGAACAAATCATTCAGCTAGTAGTCTAGAGGTTAACTGATTGAGCCTCTCAGGGACTCATTTTCTTTATGTTTGTAATTTGTGCATGACTCAGCCCTTGTTCCTGTCACACTACCCAAAACTCCATTTGTGCAAGCATATTATTAAGCAATGAATTGGAGCCTTTGAATGAGAGACTTCACAAAAATAAAGTTCTCTTCTTTAATTAGAGATTTGTATTTCATGGGATTTGTTCCATGCACTTAATGGGACTAGGGCCAATTTTCATTTACCTGCTATGTAGGGAGTCCCTTGACACAATGTTTTCAATTTATTCCTGAGATGTTTTAGACTTACAGATCGGTGAAGGGGTCAGCTGCCTGGTTTGCCCTCCATTAATCTGATTCTATGGAAACAAAGGGATATCTGAAAGACAGTGTTTCTGCAGAAATGGGATCAAGGGTCAAACTCAACCCAGAGCTGGAAGGAGAAAACAAGTGGAATGTTGTACGTTGACTATGTGACCAAGAGTGTGGTCCATACCAGGGAGGTGAAGACGGGAGAACAGGAGGCCTTCTTATACAGGATGCTTGAAGCCACATCTGCAGAACTAGTCTTGTCTTTTATACCCTGTATTCTTGTTTCAGAGACTCATGTATGGGACCTTAAAATAAAACTATTAAATTCAAACCCCAAAGATTTTTCCTCCTACTCCTCCCTCTACTCGTCACCGTCTTCCCTTCCTCTATCTCAATCCTAAATAAGAACGTAGCATCAAGGACCTGGAGACATATTTTCCTAAGAAACCTACCATCAAGCTACAAAATGCGGTAAAACTATTGGTGGAAAAAAGGAAACGGGCTCTGACTGGCAGGGCAATGGGAAGCAAGTCAAATTCATCTCTGCCTTTCTAGGTGGGAATTCTTGTTGCCTGTCCCAGGCCCCTTCTCTTCAATTTCCTGCTTCCTAACCTGAGGTCTACCTTATGAACTGACTGTGTGCCAGTCTCATCTCATCCCAGAGGAGCCCTGCTGAGCAATGGCTTGTGAATGGCCACAGCTGTGCCCAGACAAGGGAATAGTGAGAGACTGCCCGGGGGGGGGGGGTAGTACCCACCTTACACCTTGTTCAAGGGCAAGGGCCCACCTTGGGTACAGCCTCCAGAGAACACCACCTCCGTAAACATAGGAAAGACAATGCATAAAAACTGCATGCTATCATTCTCTTGGAAATCGGTTAAAAACTATGTAAAACAATTTATACCCCTTCATCACCATGAGTGGCTTTTAGGATCGTTGCCCAGAAATACAAGTGGCCCATTTCCAAGAGCTGGCTTCCAGGATGATGTAGCGGAGCTCTGATAAAATGCAGAAGGTGCTGTTGAAGACGCAGCCCTTTCCAGTCCAGCTCCAGCACCTACTTTCCAGCCAGCCATGTGCTTCCAAGGGTCTTCGACTGAGATTCATGTACTTTTCATACTTACGTGAAGCAAGAACTGAAGTCTCAGAAAGGCATCCAGAATAGACTACTACACCAGTCTAAAATGAGATTTCCTGCTTGTTGATGTCGCCTGAACGCTTTGACTTGTTCCAACTTGTCATTAATGAAATAAAGTTAAAATTTCTTTTAATTTTACCATAGTATTCACCAGAAGGAGTCCTGGTATGACACTGTAGGATAAGCACTGGATTGCTAACCACAAGGTCAGTGGTTCAAACTTACCAGTTGCTCCTTAGAAACCCTATACAGGGTCACACATAACAATTACCCCTTAAGAACAAAAAATGCTATTGAAAAACAACCAGGAGGAAAAAAATAGTAAACATAAATCCTTCGCCCGTAGCCAATTGGGACTTATGGCTACCCCACAGGACAGAGTGGAACTGCCCCATATGTTTCTGAGACTGTAATCTTTATGGGTAAGCAGTGGACTGTTAAAGTCAAGGTCAGTGGTTCAAACCCACCAGCCACTCCTTGAAAACCCTATACAGGGTCTCTATAAGCCAGAGCCAACTCAAGGGCACTCAATGACAATCTTTAAAGAAGCAGATTGCTCCATCTTTCTCCCAGGGATTGAACCATGGTCCTTTGGGTTAGCAGATAAGCACTTAATCACTGTACCACCAGGTCTCCTTCCAGTAGAAACAGGACCTGAAATAGGGAAAGGGAGGGGCCGTACTCAACCAAGCAGACGAGGGAGCTGGCTGACTGTGCCTTGTGCTTTTGTGTTGAGGCAACTTCAGTAAATGAGGTCACAGAAGGGTTGCTATGGAAGGTTCCCCAGGGCATTTACCTCTGGGCTCTTGGGAGGGAAAATTTGAGGAGCTAGGGCACAAGTCTGGAGACAGCTGCCAGTTTTATCTGTCTGAAGGCTTTTGCTTAAGGTACTGCACATTTTCCCTCATGCCTTGTCCTCTCTCTCAGGCCTCTATTTGGGGAATTTTTCTTTGATCATTTCAACATTTTAAATTTGCTTATTTAAATTATTGGTCTGTTAAGTTTTTATGCCCTGCCAGATTGAACTGGTTAAAAGATAGAAATTGGTATAGATACACGTAAATCAGTTGCGGTTTGGTTTAGTATTCATGTGCATCTGAGTTGAACTTTGCTCCATAGTGTTTCCAATAGTTGTGATCTTTTGGAAGTTAATGACCAGGTCTTTCTTCCATGACACCTGAGTGGATTTGAACCCTTAGCTTTCAGTAAGTAGCTGAGTTTGTGCCACCCAGGGAATACACATCAATGTACACGATTTCTAAAACTCTATTCATGCCTTTCAATCTGTATTTGCTTTTTCGTCTGACAAATATAGGACACTTTGCAGACATGTGTGCAAACATGACATTTCCGGTGTTTGATCTTAGAACCTGCTTTTTGTGTGTGGCAGTGGCCAGGAGCTGTAGGAGAAAGCCCTTTTCAGACCCCACAGCAGCTCTCCTGGTGCAAGGAGTCTGCCTCTGGTGCACACGGGGGACCCCACAGCCCTCCCTTTCTTTGTCCTTTTGCCAGTTTATCATTCCGCACACAGAAGACACCAGATGGATTCTGGCCACAGCTAATACTAATGGACTTCTTTTTATGAGTAATATTTTTAACACAAAATGGAGTTTGCTGTCATAAATTGAAGGTCACGCACAGAACACCATCACACTCATCAGAGGGAGCAGGCCTCACTAGGGCAGAGGGCCTGACAGTTGTTAGTGAAGGTGGTTAACAACAGAAAGCTAACCCTAGGGATAAATCTAAACCAAACCAAAAAGCTACCCTTTGTCACAAGAAGAAAATGAATAATTTCTTGTAGGTCAGGAAGAGCCAGAAATCTCTTATCTGGAACAAGCGCTGCATAAAAATAAGATTGCCTGAGCACTAAAGCAAAATGGGTATTATAGGGCACACATCTCATATTTATGCTTTTATCTAATTCTTTGTGAAAAAGGGGAGCCAGAAATAAAACACATAGTGCTGTGAATTTGGACTGAGTATGACAAACAGGTGTGACACTTTAGGAAAAGCACTGGACCATCAGGTTGGTTTGAACCACAAGTTCGGTGATTCAGACTCATCAGCTGCTCCTTGGAAACCCTATACTGAGTCACTATCAGTCGGAAGCAACTCGAGGGCACTTCACAACAACAGCACGCAGAATCAACATGAGAATATACATGTGTATACACACATACATATATAGTACCTCAGGTGAAGTACTAAATTCAGTTTTTGCATTATATTCTAAGTGATAATAAATTCTCACTTTTGTGAAGGAATGAAAACAGTTTAAATTCTGCAGATTCAGACTGTTGAATACAATAAATGCCAACAAATCTGACCACAGTCTGTTACTTGGGCAGAACAAGGGGACACTGAGTGGTTTAAAATCAAGAAAGGTATGCACAAGGTTGTATTCTTACACCATACTTATTTAATCTGTATGCTGAGCAAAATATGAGGTGATGGATTATGCAAAAGAACATGGGATCAGGATTGGAGGAAGATTCATAAACAACTTGTGACATGCAGATGATTCAACCTTGCTTGCTCAAAGTGAAGAGAAGTTAAAATTCTTACCGATGGAGATCAAAGGCCATATAGCCTTTAGTCCAGGTATATCCCAATGTAAATAACACAAAAATCCTCACCACTGGACCAATAAATAACATTATGATAAATGGAGACAAGTATGAAGTTGTTAAAGATTTCATTTTGCTTGGATATACTATCCATACTTAATGGAAGCATTAGTCAAGAAATCGAAGGACCTATTACATTACACAAATCTGCTGCATAAGACCTTTTTAAAGTGTTGAAGAGCAAAGGTATCTGTTTGAGGACTAAGGTGTGTCTGACCCAAGCCATGGTATTTTCAATAGCTTCATATGCGTGTGAAAGTTGGACAATAAATAAGGAAGATGGACCATAGAAGAATTGCTACATTTGAGTTATGGTGTTGGAGAAGAATATTAAAAGTACCATTATTAAAACTTTCCTCTTAGTGCATATTGCCTTCCCCTTCACCCAAGTTAACACGTCTATTTGTTCTGGTAGCATAGTGGTTATGAATTGGGCTGTGAACCGCAAGGTCAGCAGTTAGAAACTACCAGCTGTTCCGTGGGAGAAAGATGAGGCTTTCTGCTCTCATAAAGATTTACAGCCTCGGAAACCCTGTACAGGGTCACTATGAGTTGGAACCGACTCCACGGCATATAACCAACCAACTCTCTAGTCCTGGTGTGGCGCTGTGGGTTAATGCACTGGATTGCAGAGTCGGTTTGAACTTCAAGGTCAGCAGTTCCAAGTTCACCAGCTGCTCCTCAGAAACCCTACACAGGGTTGCTATGGGTAGGAACTGACTCAACGACACTTAACAACAACAACTCTCTAGTCAGTAGATTACTTCAATTTTAGTTCATCATCACACATTTCCCTCATCAGATGTTCACTTTTTTAAGTTGGCACCATTTCTTGTTTCTAGAGCCCTAGCAACCAACACAGTGTTTGGCACATGTAAGCATGTGGATAATTGTGGAAGCTGACAACTACGGACTCGAGAGCAATATACAAGGTTGCTCATGGCTCTGCACTGATCTCAGAGTTTAACAGTTTAGACAAAAAGTTGAGTCTAGGAGTGACTCTTCTTAGAACCAGGGAAACGAGATACTCATAGGTAACCATAGCTTTTCAGTAGCTTAAACTCTGAAAGATTTCAATTTTACCAAAATGCCTTACAGAAATCTTTTATCTCACTGTAGTTTTTACAGGTCAGTAGATGGAGCTCAATACATGTTAATATTTGAGCCCAGAATCACTCTTCTTGTTCTTGAAGCTGGAGGCAACATGAGAGGAAAGGAAAAGACCTGGACTTGAGAGACGGTTCTGCCACCAAAAAGGATGTATTTACTGATTTAAGCATCAGATGAATAAATGTGACAATACTACATATACTGCATTAATCAGTACACATAAAGAGTGTGTTAATATAATTTTTAATAGAGTTAGACAGTCATGGCAGCAGAAAAGACAAAATCTGTTTCTTCCTGGATCGGGATGCCAGCTTCAGCAAAACAGGTTAATAGCTAAGAGATTTCTATATTCTGTTCCACTTTTTCTCTTTCACCCTGAACTTCTACCCTTTCCACATGCTTGCCACACCCCTAGTCCCCTCCTGCCATTCTAATAAGACCCAGTGCACATCTGTCCTTTCAAACTCAGCCCCACCTCCAAATTCCAAATCCTTTCAGCATCTATTACACAAGCTCATAGCTCAATAAAGTAAATGTTGTAGAGCATTTTGATTTTTAAATCTAGAGGAATGGGTTTTTAGAGGGGCTTTTAAGTACTGCCAGGCAGAAGCAGAGGAGTTTTTCACTTAGAAACCTCTTGACCAGTTGTCTTCAAGGTGGTAATGACTCACGGCGACCCTATGTGTATCAGAGTAGAACTGTATTCCACAGAGTACAACAGCTGGTGTTTTGAAAACTGACTGCCAGGCCTTTCTTCCAAGGTGCCTTTGGAAGAACAGCCAACCTTTCAGTTAGCAGCAGAGCATATTAACAGTTTGCACCAGCCAAGGACTCCTATTAGAATTCCCAAAAACAGATGGTCTTGTATGTGTGGGACCCCACAAATATCTGAAAAGATCTTATTTTCACTAAGAAGTTTTCTTTAACCCCCAAAGTTTTGAATATACTCTCAGAGATACTTAATTTGTGTAGATTTTAAATTACAAGCCAGATCTGATATCTTCAAATGTAAGAAGATAAAATTGTTACAAATAGTTGTCAGTATTTTCAAATGAGAGGAAAATTATATTTTAGTAAAATCAGATGAATTTTTAATATCTGACATAATCCTTATATCATCAGGTGGAATTATTCCAATTCATGCAATAAATGACAATTACATTTTTTAAAGTTGCTCTAATTTTTCTAACAGATACCTGGTGCCTATTTTATGTCAAGATATTAATTTACTCCTGAGGTCAACTGACCCACCCCTAGGAAGTGGTGAGCACACATGGTTTCTCAGAGATTCAAGAAGATCCCCATCTTTGCAAGATACTATCTTCTTCCCCTTATCTCAGAATTTCCCAGGAAACTCTTCTGTCTCAGAAGTGGCCCTGGTGGCGTACAGGCAAGTAGAACACCACAGATTACGTTACGTAGGGCTCTAGCAGTGGCCTAAAAGAGGTGGGCAGGAGAAAAATTATAACTGATCTTGACATAAAACCAGGAGAAAGCAGCATCACCAAATTCTTGTAACTAGAAATGATGAAGGTGAAACAGAGGAGGTTTATCTATGATAGGATGCCCCCCTCAGTAGACCTCATGACTGTCTTTTAATAGAACTGCATAATTAGTACCATCAACATTTTACATATTTTACATACAATTTGAATACAAATTCTTAAAATTTACAATAGAACATTAAAATAATCTTCTAATAAAATCAGCCTTATGTATAAGGACTCTGAATTTCAATATCTTATATACTTATAAATAAATATTTTTGATCTATAACCCTTTAAAATATTGTAGTTTATGGTGACATGATGCAGACAAGTCAAATGGTATTATAAGTGAACATAAAACATCAATTTAAAAATAAACAAGCATAGGAACACACTAAATTCAAATGATAGAAAATCAAAACACTAAGTGCATAGTAGTTAAATCTCTAGCATTGTGATAATCAAATGCATGCTCAGCAACACTCTCGACTTATATTTAAAAAGTCCTCTGAAATCCATGTAATCTAAATAAATAAGCAGAAACACAAAGGGAGAGACTGTGCCAGCCAGTAACAATTCGAAAGTAATTTCTCCTTTTTCTTTTCAAATGATCCTAACAGAAAAACATGAAATAAGGTATCACTCGCTAAAAAGCTGTACATAATTCATGTGTCTAATAGTTTAAAAGTGCTACCTATGATATAAAACAAGCCAAAGCAAGGCTTCTCAGTGTTAGACCACTGTACCTTAAAAAAGGATGTGCTACCTAACTGGCAGATTTAAATAAAAATCATACATTTGCCTACTTATAATATGATTGAATTTTTGCTTAATGGCCCCATTATCTGTCTAAATCAAGCCCGTGATATAAAGGTACATTTAGACACCAGAATGCATGATCTGCTAATACTGAATTATATATGGTGATTTAATTTCCCTTGCCAACATATCATTTTATTTTACAGAAGAGCAGAATTTAAACATCTACAGCAGGAACTTATCATTTTGTCCTGGTTCTTAGGGTTTTAGAACATAATAGGTACTCAGTCGTACTTACTGAGTTAAGCTTAACATTCATCATGTTTCAAGAATTATTTAATCCATAATAAAATGGGTTGCCTGAGACTGAAGGGTCAGCTCTTTAATGCTACCTCTAGGCCTGACTAGTTTTTAACTAGTCAACCAGGTTAACCGCCACAGGTATATCATAAGTTTTCATTTTGGGGCCAAAGATTTCTAAAATTCATCTAAAGAAGGTAGGCCTTCTTTAAAGATCTGAGCCTGTACAACTATAGTGAAGGTAAAAAGAAATAATTGTTGTTAATTCTATGTTGAATATTTGGCTATGACAATTGCGTGAAACTACACACATACACACACACACACACACAACCATTTCACAAATGGTGAGGAGAATTATAAAATAATACAGAAAGCTTAAATTACAGAATTCTCAAGGTTAACAAAAAAAGACAAGTGAATCCAAAAGATAACCCCTTTTGACTATACACAAATTTAAAAATGGCTGGAAGCAGTATCTTTGGACCAACAAAAAAACCCCAGAAGTGTTCTTTACCATTAGCTTGACAAGGTGGTTAAAAGCTGTGTCGCTACAAGAGTGCCTTGTTTAATTCTGCTTAGCATGCCTCATTCACTAGGAAGACATGAGGAGGACATGGATATGTTCTTCAAAGATCATTCTTTCCATCCATGATGCTCAGATCACTACTTGCCTCTTTATGTGGATTACTCTAACAGAGTTCCTATAGGTTGCCATGGAAAGTTGCACTTTCTGATGTCCATGTGGGAAGGGAGGAGGAAAAGGAGCATGTCACAGACTCCTGAAATAAAAGCGGTTTAAAAAGGTTCACGTCTCCAATTCTTACCACCAGCATGAATGCTGCTAGGCGAGGTAGATCCAGTGTTTAAGTTCTGCCATCCCCTGCAGTAACTTAGTGTAATAGAAGTCCATGTTGTCTGCAAAGTCTGTGCAAACAGGTGACTCCCTGTCACCAAAAGTGCAATACAAGGCAGTTCCTCCAACACTAAGGAAAACAGTTGCTATGCACAGTAAGATCAGTAAAATACAGGAGCCACCACCAACTTCATCTGCAAATGCATAAAAGGAACAAGAGAAGAGAGTGAGGTTAAACTGACAACAAAATGGCAACTCTAGTACTTGCTGTCTTATCACTGATTAAGATAATCAGACACCTCAATGTAAAGTCTTACAGAGACAGGAGTTACTGACAGAAAACTAGTCTACAAAGACCTACCTAGTTACTACAAAATTATATACTTGTGGAGTTTGTGAATGCTAAAATTAAAACTAGCTTATTTATACAATGACTGTAGTTCTTTTCATGAAAGAGAAAGAAAGGAAAGTAGTTTTTTGAGGTACACACAGCACTATTTTATAGTATAATTTATAATCTCACAATTATAACATCTATCTTAGAGCTCATACCATTGGGCCACCTTAAAGTCAATTTGATGTTACATAATACAAATGTCTTTGATGGGATTTCATTTTTATCTTGGCTATATTTCATTTACCCTCATTCACTTAGGCCTTAGGTAAGCCTGCTGCAAGCACACAGCAAGTCAGCACCATGTGCTACACGCCACCACCTTTACATATAAACCCAAGAGCAATAAGTAGTGGCAAATTGCTGCTTTTGAGAGACTGTTTTTCTAAAGAGCCAAGAAGAGAACACCAAAAAGAATATATTTAAAATCTAGAAATATTTTCCACACCAATAAAAAAGAAGTATCAGCTGGCTATAAAAAGAGAAAAAAGGTAGCAAACACACACACAATTGCTTAACAGAGAAACTGAAATGGACTTTCAACATTAAGAACTATTGATGGGAAAGTCTTGGTGTGGCACTATGGGATAAAGCACTGGCCTACAAGGTCGGCTTAAACAACAGTCGGTGGTTCAAACTCACTAGCCACTCCTTGGAAACCCTATATAGGGTCACTCTGAGTTGGAACCAAGTTGACGACACTTAACAAGAACAGTAACATGGGATAGAGAGGCCATGAGTTGAATTTTACAATTTGCTCTCATTTGAGCAAACAAAATGCTTACAAATAATTTAAGAGCTGATAATAGCTTGATTTTCTGTACTTCTCTTATGAAAGATAAAGCAATTACAAATTCTGTTATCAAATATTGTTATACATGAGTTCATTCTTCCAGCTAGCCACAGCGTTGAAAGTTTACCTTGATCCAAGTTATCATCTATTTCTTGGAATCTTACTCTCCGCTTAGATGGCTTCTGCTGCATTTGGGATTGATGATTTCCTACAGTATCATTCCTCTTCTTTAATATAGAGACCAATCCTTCAGCAGGAACAACCTGTCACGGATCATATGAACCAGTTGTTATATGATATTAGTACAAATCAATGATGCTTTACATGGACTAATCTCAGCTTCTAGTGTGTGTGTGATAGAAAAAAAAAAAATCACACTCATTAAGCTTAACAAAGTAAAACATTTACTTTTATGCAGATGACTGTCAAATATACAAGTCTTTTCTAAACTTGACTACAGCGACTGGGAATCAGGAGGCCTCCTTTAACATCCTGACTACTTTGTAGCTTAACTTCCCTGCTAGACCATCTACAAATGACCATTTATAGTCATTAGCACCAAGTTTAGCTTTCTAGCAGAGGCTTGAAACCCGCCACTACTTTTCTCATTCATCAGCAACTTTTAAGTGAACATGTGAGACTTCAACATGGGTTTGTACTCAATTCAGCTCAGGAAATACATTTACTTAAACAATAAAATATTCAAAATATTTTAAGGACTTCTCTTCTAGAATGACTCTCAGGACCAGTTTATTACAGACATAAACTCAATTCTCATTATTGGTGTTAGTTATGCTCCACAAGGTTGCCATGAACACTGAATTAGCAAATAAAGAACCATTACTGCTATGGCAAATAGGGGTTAGGCTTCTATGGGACTCTGGTCATAGCATGTTTATGAGCCAATGAACATATAACCTGGTGATGTGTGTTTTTGCTGAAAGACACACATACTGTGACCATTAACACAGAAGTCATGGCCAACAGCACTATAACTCATACCTGAACGGAGCTTATCTAACACATGTATTTCTCCATAAGGCACATCCAGTTTAGGAACCCGATACAGCACTTCAATACAATACTACTCTTGGGCATAATTTAAATCATCAAAATCACCAAGAAAAATCTCAGAAGTATGAAAAGGGGTGCACTAAACAGACAACAAGTGAAGGATATCTGTTTATACTATTAGAGTTGAAACAAGAAGGCAGAGGGTCAAGTTATTCAACCACAGCTGGGAACATGTGTACCAAGACATTTCACCATGCTGTACATGTTGGTGCAGCAAACACATATTTTGAGTCTGTAACTTAAATTTCAGTGAGTTGGTGAATTAGAAAATAAGACGCTTGTAAAAAAAATAAGGATGAAGTGTATTATTCTGTAGTACACAGAGGTTGACAAGCCAATGGCCCACTTGCCTGTTTTGGCAAAAAATAAAAAATTGAATGACGACTGCCAAGTTCACTCATCCATGTACTGCTTTTGGGGCTACAAAGACAGAATTGAGTAGCTGCAACAAACCATATGGCTCAAAAGTCTAAAATATTTACAGAAAATGTTTGCTCATACCTCTTCCATCTCCCACCATTATCCCTTCTGGTTTTCACTTGAGCCAACTGTCCCAAGTTTACATCTCACCCCTTATTTAAAACAAAAACAAAAAAAGCCTTGCCATTTCGGAGTGAAGAGACTCCTAGATGCTGAGAGACAGAGAAGACTGGTCAACAGATCCAGGTTGGGAAGCTGGGGGCTTTAGCAGGGCCTCTAAGTAGTAGACTGACTCACAGAAGTTAACTGCTTGTTACATGCTGTAGGTGATGACACAGGTAGGCATTGTGGGCCTAACACTGCAGATGTCAGTGACTTGCTGAAGACTGCTTGCAATGCCATCTATCTGATCAATGGCATAAAATACGTCATATGAGTTCCAGTTTCAGCTAGCTATTTCTGATAATGTGCTGTGCATAAATATTACAGATTCAAATTTGCTATTTTTATAACTCAAGGCTTTTAGTGCCAGATAACTCAATAAAAGCTTGAGCTTTCCTGAACAAGAGTCTATAAAACCATTATATCAAGAAACAAAACAAAACAAAATCAATAGGAACTCAGCAATGTATTCTTTTTATAGGAGATATGTGTTTTAGATGATGTTCTTTTCTGGAAAAACTAAAGTACTTTAGTGACACTAAAATGGCAAATACAAATATGCAGAGGACTATTGGTAGTTTTCAATTTTTCCTTTAAAAAGTACAACAACATTAAAAAGCCCCTCTATTACATATAATTCATGCAATAAAAAATAATTTTATAGGCACTTTGTTGAAACTGAGAAAAGAAATTCTAGTAACTTTGTAAAGCATAAAGAATAAAAAATGGAAATTAACATTAGTGAATATTGTTGCTAAGTGCCGTTGAGTTGGTTCTGACTCATAGTAACTCTCTATAGGGTTTCTGAGGAGCAGTTGGTGAGTTTGAACCACCGACCCTGTGGTTCAAACCAACCTTACAATCCAGTACTTTATCCCACAGCACAACATCAGTGTGGTGTACTGTGCAAGGATGAATATATAGATTAAAGGAGCAGGTTTATGATCAACTCATTTTTCAAGATGGATGCCAAGACTATCCAATAGGGAAAGATCATCTTTTCAACCAATAATTCTAGATAGCCAGAGCAACAGAATGAAACAGAACCTCTGTCAGCTGATGAATAAACAAAAAATGATGTAACCATATAATGGAATACAATTTGGCCATAAAAAGGAATGAAGTACTGATACATGTTATACCATACAGGAACCCTGAAAACATGATAAATCAAAGAAGCTAGTCACAAAAGATCATCTATGATGTTTCCATTCATATGAAGTGTCCAGAACAGGCAAATCTATAGAGACAAAAAGATTCTTGGCTGCTTAGGGATGCAGGCTTGGGAGTGTAAGAGAAAGATAGCCAAAAGAGATACAGTTTCCTTGAGGAGTGACAAAAAATGTTAACAAATGTATCGTGGTAATGGCTGCACATATGATAGGAGGTCAAAAAGTACTGCTACAAAATTATAGAAAACTAGTAAAGTCCAGGGAGAAATGGCAGAGTAGCAGACCCACTGATCTGACCCTCTGTAGTAAAGACGTGGGAGACCAAGTGAAACATACAGATGGTGATCCTGGAGCCCTGGGCATCAGAGGATAGCACATGGCACAGAAAGGTGGATTCAATGCCAACTGGAGGAAGACGCTGAACAGGAGCAGTGAGAGATAAGAAAAATGCACAGACTTTGGCTGGCTTGAGCTTTTGTGAAAGGCTGTCAATACACGGGCCAGCAGGCACAAGACATGGTTAGAGGCCGGTGGCAGAGTTGGGTGGGGTGGAGAGGGACAGTTCTCTCTTGTACCCATGTCCTCCTGGCAGACGGGAGTGTGGCTAGTCCCCATCCCTGCCAAGTCAGCAGTAAGTGGCAACCCCTCATGGACACATGCTTTGCCTGGGGTCAGGTGCAGGGCATATTGCCCCTGCTTCTGGAGGTGAATGAACCTGCCCTGAACTACACTATACAAACAGCGAATAAAGAACTATCTGTGTTCACACTTTCCATCTCTACCACATCCACAGGAGACAGGTGGGGCGTGCCGGAGAACACACCAATATGCAGTTAATATAAATACACCACAATGTCTCAGAGAAAAAAGACAATTTCAGCTTACACAAAGAAACAAGGCAGTGCTTCAAACAAGTAACCAAAATAGAGAGTCAAATAATATAACATCAGAAATGGTATTGGAACTGCCTGAGAAGGAATTTAAAAGAATGCTAATTAGGCAACTTAAAATGATTGAGAAAAAAAAGATCAAGAAAACTACAGGTGAAATTAAGAAAGACAAAACTACAGGAAAAATCAGGAAACATACTGAAAAAAATAATTGAAAAAATGGGAACCATACAAAAACAGCAATCAGAAAACCAGAAGATTAACACGAAGACTTTAGAAACAGGTAATAAACTGAAAGGGCAAAGAAAGAAAATTGAATCAATGAAAAGCCAGATTATCAAGCTTGGAGAAAAATCTCTATAGTCACCTGCTAGAGGAACAACCTGAGGAGTCCTGGTGTGGCACTGCATGTTAATGTGCTGGACTGCAAAGTCGCTTTGAACCACAAGGTCAGCGGTTCAAGCTCAACAGCTGCTCCTCAGAGACTCTATACAGGGTCGCTATGGGTTGGAATTGACTCGACGACACATAACAACAACAACAAGAGGAACAGTTAGAAAAAAGAAAAAATATATCTGAAGCAAGGCTAAGATTTATGTGGGACGCTATCAAAGGAATTAACTTACATGTGACAGGAATTCCAGAACCCAGAGAGAATACTGTCCAAGAATTGTAGGAAGAAAACTTCCCTCATATCATCAGTGATGAGAAGACAGCCATTCAAGAAGTTGAAAGAATTCCAAACAGGACAGACCCAAGAGCAAAACACTAAGATTGTTGTCTGTTGGTTTTAAACAACAGAAATATATTGTCTCAGAGTTATAGAGCATAGAAGTCCATATCAACATGTTATCTGGGCTATACTCCCTCCTAAATCTTATTTTAAAATGTTTTTATTGTGAATTGAGTGAAGGTTTATAGAACCGACCATCAGTTTCACATTCAACAAATCATATACTTTGCTTCATTACAATGACTGCAATCCCTTCTGTGTACATCAGTTAATAGTATATACTTCTATTCACTTTAACTCTTGCATGTCTCCCTGTGGCTCCCACTACCTTCATTTTTCCTTTGCCAACCTCCCTCTTGATGTATATTGCCTGCCCAGTAACCCATGTTAACATGTGTCTACACTTTATCCTATGAATAACTCCCCCTCCCCTCCGCCACACTTTTCACAATAGTGGCCTCACATGATATTTGTACTTTCATGATTGACTAATTTTGCAGGTTCATCCATGTTGTGAGGTGTTTTGCAGATTTACTGTTATTCTCCAGTGTTCCATAGTATTCCATTGTGTGTATGAACAAAGTTTGATTAACCATTCTTCTGTGGATGGGCATTTAGGCTGTCTTCATTTTTTTGACGTGTCAAGACAGCATACTGAAGGATCCTGTTTTCGTATCCATTCTGCTACTCTCTTGACTTGTGCATTTAGTCAATTCACATTCAGCATAATTATCAATAAGTATGAATTGATTGCTGCCATTTTGCTGTGTGTTTTTCTGTACAAAACATACTACAATCAAACTTTTCAAAATCAAAGATCAAGAAAGAAGCCTGCGAGCAGCTCAGGAAAAACGGAAAGTTACCAACACAGAACTAATAGGACTGAGTTCTGATTTCTCAAAAGAAACCATGTACACAAATCAATGGAATGATGCAAAATTCTTAAAGAAACAAAATGCCAATGAAGAATCATATATTCTGTAAAACTGTTTATTAAAAATGATGGCAAAATGAGGTCATTTAAAAAAAGACCAAAATTAAAAGAATTTTGTAAAAACCAGACCAAACCTTAAAAAAAATACTAATGGGAGTTCTTTGGACAGAGAACCAACAACAGTAGACAACAACCCAAGACTAACATACATGAAAATACTACCTATTCAACCCACATATGCTGTTGTTGTTATGTGCCATGGAGTCGGTTCTGACTCATAGCGACCCTGTACAAGGTTTCTGAGGCTGTAAATCTTTACAGGAGCAGAAAGCCTCATCTTTCTCCCACGGAACAGCTGGTAATTTCGAACTGCTGACCTTGTGGCTCACAGCCCGATTCGTAACCACTATGCTACCAGAGCTCCTTATATATAGAAGTATGTAAAGTAAAACAGACCTATAGAACTGAAAAGAGAGAATCGGAGATACAACTGCAATGACAACAATAACAAAAAGTTAAAGGAAGAAATAATGCAGTTACAGAATTTCCAACTGTGACCCTAAAAATTAGACCAAGGCTTACTCCTGTTGTTGTAGTTAAGTGCTGCTGAGTCAGTTCCAACCCATAACAACCCTGTATAGGGTTTCTGAGGAGCAGCTGGTGAACTTGAACCGCTGACTTTGCAGTTCAAACCGACTTTGCAGTCCAGTGCATTAACCCACAGTATTGCACCAGGACTCCAAGCCATACTGCTAGCCCTAGCCAAATGCCCAAATCTAACACTATCCTTAGTCCTAGCCATAACCCTAACAATAAATGAAGTCCTAGGCCTAATCAAGACCTAGCCGTATCTCAGCTCTAACCCTCATTTCCTACCAAGTAACCCCACAAAAATATCATAAAAGTATTTTATATAAAAAAATAAATAAAAACAAGAAGCTATTCAGGAGGGACCAGTTGCTGGAGAAGGATATCATGTTTGGTAAGGTCAGAGAAAAACAGGAAGACCCCCAACGAGATAGATTGGCCAAGTGGCAGCATCGATGGACTCAAGCGTGGCAACAGTAGTGAGATTAGCCCAGGATTGGGCAGTGTTTCGTTCTGTTGTGCATAATAAGGTCGCTACCGACTCAATGGCACCTAACAACAACAACATTGCTTCTTGGCACATTCTCCATCTACTTAAGTTTACACACTTCTGTAGGCATTGTTTCCTCTTCTCTAACCATCCTTGAAGAAGTCTGTGGTCTTTGATTTACATCTTGTCAAAATGGTAGTTTTGGCATCCTCAAGGGACTAAAATCATGTTCCTTTGAAATGTTCTTTGAGGCTTAGGAGCAAAAAAAAGTCTTAAACAGCAAGATCAGGGCTGTAGGGTGGATGTAGTAAGGTTTCCCAAAGAACTTCTCAAAGGACAGCCCTTGCAACCACTGAATGAGCAGGTGCATTTATGTAATGGAAAATCCCCTGAAGAAAATTTCTAGGTCTTTTTCTCACCAAGGCAGTTTTCAATTTTCTTAAGACTTCTTCCTAATAATCTGACAGGACTGTCCTGTGTCATTTGAAAAAAGTCTCTCAACCATACCCCTTTGGGAACTTCTGGCAAGGTGACAGACTAAGTTGATACGCTACAGACCTTGTACAACACATATGGGAGACTAAATGAAAGACACAGTGAGGACAATCCTGGAACCCTAGCTACAAAGGAAAGGTTAGAGAAGTAGAGTGAATATCTACTGGGAAGAGAAGCTGAGCTTTGGCAGCAAAAGAAGGAGACTGGTGAACAGACCACATGCCAGATGGAATAGAGCCATCTTAAGTTTAGCAAGCAGCTTTGGAGAGGTAAACAGATGGCGGCCTGACAGCACAGATTCACACAGGTGACAAAAAAGTGCCACCCATTGGGCAAGAGCCAATACCAGTTCCTACACCACCTGATAATGACAGACATGATCAACACCAAGCAAACCGATGCTATGCTAAGCTGTAGGGAAAATGAAAGTGGTGCACACGTGTCCGTTCTCTGATCACACCCACCAGGAGACAGCTAGGTGGAGAATGCCTAAGAACACACCAGCATAAATAAACTACAATGGCACCATAATGTCTCAGAAACAACAAAAAAATTCAGCTCACACGAAGAAACAACAGAGAGTGATTCAAATCAATGACCAAGATAAAGAGAATAAAATTCTTCTAAGGAAGAAATGGTAATGAAGCTGCTTGAGAAGGAATTCAGAAGAATGATATTTAGGTTCTTTAATGGGTTGACAGAAGATCAAGTAAACCAAGGAAAACACAGAAATAACATGGCATGAATTTAGGAAAGCACTATAACAGCAAACAGAAAAAATATGAATTTTGAAACAATATGAAATTTGCAAATAAAAATCCAGAAGGATAATACTAAGATCCCAGAAATGGACAACACATTGAAAGGGCAAAGGAATAGACCTGAGACAATGGAAGGCCAAATTTGTGACCTTGAAGATAAATCTCTCATCACTAGTAAGGAAAAAAGAAAATATATGAATAAAGACTGAGATTAATGTAGAACACCATGAAGAGGAATAATTTATGGGTGATCAGCATTCCAGAACCGAAAAGACAACAAAAGGAACAGAGAAAATTGTCAGAATTGCTAAAAGAAAATTTCCCTAATATCATGAAAGATGAGAAGATAATCATACAAGAAGTTGAACAAACCCCAAACAGGATAGATACAAGAAAATCATCAAGACATATAATCAACTTTCCAAAATCAAAGACAAGGAGAAAATCCTCAGAGCAGATTGGGAAAAACGAGAAGCTATCAACAAGGGAAGACCAGTAAGACTGAACACTTATTTCTCAGTAGAAGCCAACCATGCAAGAAAGCATTAGGATGACATATACTCTGTACGAAAAAAATGGACAACCAAGAATCATATACTCAGCATAGTTGCCCCTCAAATACAATGGTGAAATTAGGACATTTTCTGGTAAACAAAAATTAAAAGAATTTGTAAAGATGAGACCAACTTTACAAAAAAAAAAAAAAGCTAATGGATTTTCTTTGGACTGAGAACAAACAATAGAAAACAACCTGAGATTAGCAAACATGACAACAGCGCCCAGAATTCAATCCAGATCTTGTTGTTAAGTGCCATTGAGTCGGTTCTGACCCATAGTGACCCTGTATATGGTTTCCAAGGAGCAGCTACTGAGCTTGAACCACTGACCTTGTGGTTCACACCAACTTTGCAGTCCAACGCATTAAGCCACAGCACCACACCAGGAATACAGATATAGTAGTATTTCAAGAAAAACAAACCTACAAGACTGAAAATACGGAAACAGAGGTATTAATTTAAAATGAAGTCAACTTCAAAGCAAAAAGATGGAATAGAGTAGACACAGAACTTCTAAATGGTAAGGAAGTCAAGTAGCTCTCAAGATAAAACAGACCTTTTTAAGCAGGGAAAAATAGTAAATTACAGGATAACATAAAAAAAAATTAATAAACGTGCACATCAAAACCAAGAAGAAAATCAGAAAGGTTTAGTAAACATTAATACAACAGAAATGAAAGTGAAAGAAAAGCCACAAACAAAATGAACTCAGTACAGAAAATTAAGTGAAACAAATAAACCAACATCACACACATACACATGGACACAAAAACCCCCGGCAACAATCAATTTATACCTATTGCTAATTACACCAGCAATCAAGAGACACAAAGAACAGAATGGCTAAGAAAACAGGATCCTTCAGACTACAAGACACACATCAAAAAGATGGAGACAGTCTAAATGTCCATCAATAGAATAATGGTTAACCAAACTTTGGTACATACACACAATGGAGTATTATGAAACACTGAACCAATAATGATAAATCTGTGAAACACCTCACAACATGGATAGATCTGAAGGATAGTATGCTGAGTAAAATGATTCAATCATATAAAAGGACAAATACTGTATGAGGACAATGTTGTGAGAAGTTATGAAATTATTTTCTTGATAAACAATCTGTGGAAAGGGGAGGGGAAACCTGGTGAGAGGGTGACGAGGCAGGCAATAAACAAGAGGGAGGTCAGCAGGTAGTTGGAGACACAGAAGGGAATGCAACAGTTAAAATGAATAAAGGTGTTGTTGTTGCCATGGAGGCGGCACCAACTCATAGCAATCCTTTGCACAACAGAAGGAAACACTGCCTTGTCCTTGGCCAATCTCATAATCGTTGCTACGCCTGAGCCCACTGCTGCCACCACTGTGCAAATCCATCTCATTGGGGGTCTTCCTTTTTTTCTCCAACCCTCCACTTTACCAAACATGATATTCTTCTCCAAGGACCAGTCCCTCCTGATAATATGTCTGAAGTGTGAGAGATGAAGTTGGGCCATCATGGCTTCCAAGGAGCACTCTGGGCTATACTTCTTCCAACACAGATTTGTTTGTTCTTTTGGCAGTCCATGGTACTTTTACCATTCTCCTCCAACACCATAACTCAAATTAATCAATTTTACTGTCTTCCTTATTCTCTGAATAAAGGTAAACATTGTTAATTGTTCTTACTTGGATGGGATTGCAACCATTGTAATAAAGCAAAGTATGCGATTTGCTGAATGTAAAACTGATGCTCTGTTCTGTAGACCTTTACTCAATTTACAATATAAAGATAAAAAAAATTTCTTAAACAGCAATGAAGAAAATTAATAGAAAACCCACAAAAAAATCAACTCTTGCAGAAATGCATGTGTAACAAAAACCTAGCATCACTACAAGAAAACACACACAGCAAAAAAATGACAGTAATCACCGTATACCATTGATAATTACACTGAATGGAAAAATGGATTAAATACATCAAAGAAGAGACAGAAAACAGAATGGTTTAGAAAACTGGATCCTTCAAAATGCAGTCTACAAGAGACATACCTTACAAATAAAGAAAAAATACACTGCATATGAAAGGATGAAAAAAATACCAAATTAATGGCAAACAAAAACAAGTAGGAGTGACAATATCAATCTCTGATAAAAGAATTTTAGGCATAAAAAAAAAGACGCCTAAGGACATATCGTGATTAAAGGGCAAAGTGACAAGAGGACATAACCATAATAAAGACAGAGATTCAAAATATATAAATCAAACACTAACAGAAATTAAGAAATAGACAATTCTACAATAATAGTTGTTGCTAAGTGTTGTTGAGTCCATTGTGATTCATAGCACCCTGTATAGGGTTTCTGAGGAGCAGCTATTATTTTTTAACTTTTTATTGTGATTTGAGTGCAGGTTTGCAGATAAGATCTTCAGCTTTACATTCAACAAATTATATACTTTGTTTCATCTCAATGATTATAATCGCCTCCCTGCAACAAGCTATCCCTGAGGCTCCTCATTTACTTCTTACAGTTCACAAATGAACAAATGAAATATACTTCATGTATACATACAAAATAAAAAGTAAAGGTTAATTTTAATGTCCAAAGGGTACATTCTACAAGCCAGCCTCCTGCCTGTAGGCACACAGCTTTACTCAGTCTATGGGTCTAGAGCCAGAAGCTGTTGTGTCTCTCCATGCTACCATCTTTGCCAGTCTCTGCTGTGGCTGCTTTTCTAGGTAGGAATCTTGAATGTCACTCAAGCCCTTTCTTCTAGACGATCATGTCCTGTGAGGATCTGTTCCTGAAATGAAAGATTAACTACTCCCCCCTTTCAGTTACACATCTTCCATAACTGCAGTTGTGACAATCACAATTAATTTTGCTAACAATTACTCACAACTGAATCATGAAATCCTATTACTATCAACTCCCAGGCCCTCTCAACAGATCTATCTGGAGAAGAGGGAAACTATGCATTGGGGATTCTACCTAATCCCTCTCATTCTGAAACTAAGCTCACTCATGAAAGCCAGTCACTTCATGCCTTTATAGCCCCACAACTTTGATAGACAGCTAGATGTCCAAATTGCCCATTCCTTTCAACCCAGTACAGTGAGGAAACAAGTTTGTTTCTTTGATATGAAAAATCCTTCCATTCGGGTTTGAATTTTTAGCAACTGCATCCATAAGCAAAAGTCTAGTTTACCAAATTGTAGCAATTTGCACTCTGCTCAATGTTGATACATCTTTAACTTCATCTGGTTGAGTTCTGAGCACCTAGCCATCAAAGCTAGGTCAAAAGTATACTAGCTGCAAGTTTGGGAGTTCATACATACCTCCCTGCACTTCAATACCAGCTGGTTACTTACTTCACTATCCGCTGTAGCCCCCAGGGGCTAGGTCAGTACCCATAAGCTCAGGAGGTCACACATCTTCCTAAGCTTCAGATCACCCAGCCATTCCTCTTCTTTCTCTCATCTCAAGGGGTGTGCCAATGGAACATAGTCAAACTCAGCCCATGTCTTCATTGCGGCATTTCCCCAACTTCCACTCACAAGCAGATCCAGGTGGTCACCAGCAAGCATACTACATTACTTGCAGGTTCCCTTTAAGTTTCAGTCCTAGAATTTTCTTGCCTTGATGCTTCCAAAGCAAATAGCTTGCTTGAAATTCAGTTTAACAGTCTGCTCTCCCTGACCCCCTCCTTTTTTTCTGCAGGTTTTTCTTTTAGTACGAAACTTCTGTTCTCCCAGCAGTTCTGGGTTGGTCTACATGTCTTTTCAATTGGGAATGTCCCAACTCAGAAGGTTCTGGCTATGACTTAGGATTCCACCTAAGGTCCCAGACTCTACAAAAGCTTAGCAAGAAGCCTATTTCCCTAGGCAAATTCTAACTCCCCTTTTAGAAAATCCAATCAGTTATAGGCCAAAGATGCGTTTATAAGCTCTCTGTAATCATAATTCACAATATTAATTTCTATCAAACATAAATGTCTATTTTACAAAATAGTAGGCAGGGGAAACCAAAATCCACAAGACAGTCAAACACATAAACATTTTCCCCCTCCTTTACCCATTCAGACCATGTATCTACTCACAGAACCCTGTAGTTCCACGGTTGTGTGTAAATCACTATTTACCTCTATCCCATTGAGCCCAGGCATACCTCCCTAAGTCTCCCCTATCTTCATTGTTCATCTGCCATGCTCCCTCTTCTTGTCTATTGCTCTCCCACTACTTGCAAATTGCCTTCACTGCCACCCAAGCTAACATGTGTCTACCCTCTAGTCATTGAATTACTCTCACCTTCCTCCCATCCTGCTAACCATCAAAGAATGTTTCTTTTAGTATGGAAACCTTTTCTTAAGCTTTTACAATATTTTTTCCTTTTGTGATTGACTAAAACTCAGCATAATGTCCTCCAAGTTCATCCAAGTAGAGGGATTGCTGAGTCATAAAGTATTTCTATTTCCAACTCTTGGAGGAAGCTCCACACCATTTTCCAGCATGGGTGAAACATTTTACAGTCCCACCAGCAATGCAGTGGGGTCCCAGTCTTTCCACATCCTCGCCAGCATTTGTTGTTTGATTTTTTTCAATTTTTCTGTTAATGCTGGAATGCAGGTATAAGACATCATCTTACTGTTGTTTTGATTTGCATCTCTAATGATTGTGAACAAAATTTCATATGGTTGTTGGCTGCCTGAATGTCTTCCTTTGTGAAGTGTCTGTTCATGTCCTGTACCTACTTTTGGGTTTATTTTAAAAATCTTTGTCTTGTAGAGATGTTGTAGTTTTCTATAAATTTTAGATACTTAGTCCCTTGTGTGATATGTTATAGCAAAAAAATTTTTCCAGTATGTGGGAGCTCTTTTTATTCTTTTGGTGAAATCTTTTGATGCACATTTGTTGTTGTTAAGTGCCGTCGAGTCAGTACTGACCCATAGCAACCCTGTATAGGGTTTCCAAGGAGCAGCTGGTGAGCTTGAACCACAGACCTTGCAGTTCAAACGGCTTTGCTGTCTGGTGCATTAACCCACAATGCCACATCAGGACTCCATATAAGTTTCTATTTTTTAGGAGGTTACAGTCTTCTATTTTGTCTTGTACTGTTTGTGCATTTTCTGCAATGTTTGTGTATATATGGCATATATTGGAGTCCCTACGTTTGTCCCTATTTTTTCATAGATGATCTTTATAGCTCTAGGTTTTACATTTAGGTCTTTAATCCATGTTGAGTTAGCTTTTATATATAGTGTAAGATAGGAGTTTTGTTTCATTCTTTTTCAAATCGATTTCCAGTTTTGACAGCACCATTTGTTGAAGAGACTATCTGTTCCCCATTTAATGTGCTTTGGTTCTTTGTCAAAGACCAGTTGACAGTATGTGAATTGATTTATTTCTGGATTCTCAATTCTGTTCCACTGATCTATGTGCATCTTTCATTATACCAGTATCAGGCTGTTTTGACCACTGTGGCTATGTAGCAAAAAATATATATAAAAACTAACTCAACATGGATTAAAGACCACTGTGGCTATATAGCAAATTTGGAGATCAGGGAATGTAAGGTCTCCAACTGTGTTCTTCTTCTTAAGGAGAGATTTGAAGACCTTATCTAAGGTCTCTTTCTTTTCCATTTAAAGTTCTTGATCATTTTTCCCATCTCTTTAAAGAATGTTATTGGAATCTGGATTGGAATTGTGTTGTATCTGTAGATTGCTTTGGACAGTGTTGACATTTTCACAAAGTTAAGTCTTCCTATCCATGAGTATGGTATATTCTCTCATTTTTGTAAATCTCTTGGTTTCTTGTAATAGTATGCTGTAGTTTTTGTATAGATCTTTTAGTTCTATGGTTAGATTTATTCTTCAGTATTTCATCCTATGGTTGGCTACTGCAAATTGCATTGTTTTCCTAATTGCTTTTCCAGAGCTATCTTTATTGGTATAG
>NW_006408683.1:2826614-2828773 GCF_000296735.1 Chrysochloris asiatica
CATGGCATAAATATACTATCAAACATTACTAACAACACAAAAACAGAAGAACACAAAATAGATGACTAAGACCTTCTAAAACTTAGACGTTTAAGTGCATCTAAAGACTTCACCAGAAGAGTGAAGGAGAACCCACAGACTGTGAAAAAAGTTTTGGCAATAACATATCAGAAACGGAATTACTCTCTAAAATTTATAGAACACTTCAACATCTCAACAAGAAAACAAACAATGCAATTTAAAAATGAGCAGAGGACAATAAACAGACACGTACTAAAGAAGACATTCAAGCAGCCAACAAACATAGAGATGATCAAGATCATTAGCCATTAGTGAGATGCAGATCAAAACAACAATGAAATATCATCTTGCTCCAGAGTTAATAACAAAGTATAAAACAACAGAAAACAACCAATACTGGTGAGGATGTGGAGAGCCCGTGTTCTTCCTATACTGCTGGTAGGACTATAAAATGGTGCAACCACTGTGGAAAACAGTATAGCGCATCCTCAAAAACTTGGAAATAGAAATACCAAACAATCCCTCTACTTGGTATATAGCCTCAAGAAATGCAACATGAATAGATGGAGACAGTCTAAATGCCCATCAACAGAAGAATGGTTAAAGAAATTTTGTACATACACACAATGGAATAACATGTAACCGGGAAGAATAATGACTAATCTGCAAAAACATCTAATTTACAAGTAACAACCAGGACATTATGCTGAGTGAAATTAGTCAATCCCACACAAAAGGGCAAATAATGTATGAGACCACTTAAGAAAAAAGTTAAGAAAAGGTTTTCTTGATAAAAGAAACATTCTATGATGGTTACCAGGGGTGGGAGAAAAGGGAAAATCATTCACTGAGCAGAGGAATGTCAAGTGCCAGCAAGTCAGTTCCAATTTATAGTAACTTTGTGTAGGGTTTCTGTGGAGTGGCGGGTGGGTTTGAACTGCCACCCTTCAGGTTAGTAGCACAGTTAACTTGGGTAATACGGAAGGCAATATACAGCAAGAGGGAGGCTGGCACATGAAAAATGGATGTGTGGAAGCCACATGGAGGAGTGTTAAGAGTTAAAGTGAACAGAGGTAAATACTGTTAACTAATGGTACATGGAAGGGATGGCAATCATTGTAATGACATGAAGCATATGATTTGTTCAATGTGGGACTGATGACCTCGTCTGTAAACTTGTAATCAATTCATAATAAAAAGTTAAATTTTTACCCCTTTGGGATCCTAAAAATAGTTGCCATAATCTTCTGAGCTGAACTGTCTGCCTTTAATTTAATTGGCCCAACAGATTCCTCAGAAGCTACTGTTTTGATTGGACCCTTTTAATGCAGCATCTAAGGAGATGAAGACAAGTGCATTACTGAGAAAAGCTGTCTGCAACCATTCACTGGTTACAGAGACATGTATAAACACGCATTGTTTAGAATAAACTCATGTGTGCATGAACTGGAACCCTGTTAGCAATACTTTTTAACTTATTTTAGCATCTGTAAATATACTAAAAATTACTGACTTGTACATTTTAAATTGGGTGAATTGTATGGTATATGGATTGAATCTCAATAAAATATGTATCTTTACTACATTCAGGGCTTCCACTCGAATCCTTTGCTTTAATATTTCCCACCTGAATACTGCAGTAACTTTCCGATTGGTCTCCATTCTTTGGCTCCCACCTCCCTACATCTTAGTCTCCACAGAGCAGGCAGAATTCAAACCAGGTCACATGACTCTCCTGACTCAAAATCATGACTTTCCACCAGACTCTAAATTTACTTTATGCCATTTAGTTTGGCCTACAAGGCCAGGTATGACCTACCTCTAACTTCCTCCTTCTACCTGAGCTTCCTACTATGCTCCCATTCACTCTGCTCCATGCAGCTTTGTTGGCCCCTGCTGCTCCTCCAACTTCAGAGATGCCTTCTGCAATGCCCTAGTATCTTGCTTAAACTTCTTTATAGCCCTATAACCCTTATCAATACCTGAAACTATACTATTTATTTTTATGTACACTTGCTTGGTTTGTGTTCACTGGTACTTGCAGTGCTTAGAATATGTTGTTGTTAAATGCCATAGAGTCCATTGTGATGGAGGTGGTGGTGGTGGTGGTGGTGGTGGTGTGTCATGGAGTCAGTTCC
>NW_006408683.1:2829228-2830355 GCF_000296735.1 Chrysochloris asiatica
GTGGTTACGAATCGGGCTGCGAACTGCAAGGTCAGCAGTTCAAAACTACCAGCTATTCTGCGGGAGAAAGTTGAGCCTTTTTGCTCCCATAAAGATTTACAGCCTCGGAAACCCCATACAGGGTTGCTATGAATCAGAACCGACTCCACAGCACATCACAATCAATGTACAATTGATTTAATATGACCTCCATAATACTGTTGTTAAGTACCAATGAGTCAGTTCCAACCCCCCATAGTGACCCTGTATAGGGTTTCCAAGGAACAGCTAATGATCTTAAACCACCCACCTTGCAGTTCAAACCAACCCTGTAGTCAAGCGCATTAACCCACAGCACCACACCAGGACTTGAATATACTGGGTGCCCAATAAATACGCCAAATAATGAGTGAGTGCCTAGAAGAGCAACTGATACAGAGATCCCATTGCCATTAAGTTGATTCTGACTCCACAGGACAGATTAGAACTGTTCCATAGGGTCTCCAAGGTGGTAAACTTTAGAGAAGCAGACTGCCATATCTTTCTCCCTCAGAGTGACTAGTGGGTTCAAACTAACCTGGTTAGCAACCAAGTGCTTAACTATTGTGCCACCAAACTAACCTTCTGGTTATCAGCCAAGTGCTTAACTATTGTGCCACCAAACCAAATATATGGACTGTTGTTGTTAACTGCCCTTGAGTTGATTCTGGTTCATCACGACTCTGTAGAGGGCTTCTGAGTAGTGGATGGTGGGTTTGAACGATGGACCTTATGGTTGGAAATCCAGTGTTTATCCTACAGCACCATATCAGATAGCGACTATCATATAATTATGTGAATAACATAGTTTTTTCCTCTAAAATAATCAGAACTAAAATTGTTCTTAAAAATGATTTCCTTTTTTAATGAGCTAGAAATAAAAATAATCTTATTGTGTTTTGGTGTGCATTATTTACGATGATCTATGTTACGAATCGGACTGTGGACCGCAAGGTCAGCAGTTCGAAACTACCAGCTGTTCCGTGGGAGAAAGATGAGGCTTTCTGCTCCCGTAAAGATTCACAGCCTCGGAAACCCTGTACAGGGTCACTATGAGTTGGAACCGACTCCATGGCACATAACAACAACAACATGTTGTCCTGGTGTGG
>NW_006408683.1:2830455-2831542 GCF_000296735.1 Chrysochloris asiatica
CTATGAGTTGGAACCGACTCCATGGCACATAACAACAACAACATGTTGTCCTGGTGTGGCGCTGTGGGTTAAAGTGCTAGTCTTCAGGTCACTTTGAACTGCAAGCTCAGTGTCAAGCTCACCAGCCACTCTTCAGAAACAGGGTCAGTATGAATCAGTATCTTCTCGATGGAACATAACAACAAAAACGATGCTGGCTTTATGGAGTAGTGATACTGTGATGTAGGATCAGTACTGGACTGCCAACCACAAGGCCAATAGTTTAAACCCATCAGCCAGTTCTCGGAAACCCTATACAAGATTGCTGAGTCTGAGCCAACTCAACAGCATGTTGACTTTGTAGAGGAAAAGCTATATTCAATAGGATCTCTACCCTCAAGAAGTTAGAATTTGGTTTAGAAGAACGGATGTGAGTCCTATACTAACAAAAGAACACTTCAGCTATAAAGAACGCAGGGGGAATGATACTTAAGCCCTTCCTCATTTGAAGCTCAAAAGGAAGAAACATAAACATCAGTATTGTGGACTGAATTGTGTCCACCCACTCTCCCACTGCCAAAAAAGAAAAAAATGTTTGTTGTAAACCCTAACCCTCTATATCTGTGGTTGGTGTCCTGATATGGCATTACAAGATAAGTACTGAACTGTTTGCCACAAGGTTGCAGTTCAAACCCACCAATTGTTCCTTAGAAACCTTACACAGGGTCAAAGGCACTTAACAACAATGACTCACAGTGACCCTGTATGTTTTCAAGGAGCAGCTAGTGAGTTTGAACCACAGACTTTGCTGTATCCTATAGCATCACAATAGGTCTCAATGTCTGTGGTGACTGGAATGGCTTCTCTGTCATGCTAATGAGGCAGGGTTAGTATAGGATCTGCTTTGAGTCCATTTCTAACCTGGCATTAAAAAGCTTTCTAATTCATGACACTCAGCTTCTCCCGGAGCCGCCATCTTGGGAAAGACCAAGCAGGGGAAGGATCAGAAAAGCTATGAACACTGGAGACACAGATGTGGACATTCTTTTTTGGTATCTTTTCATTGGTCTCTCGCTATCTGCGTACCTCCATTCTGGTGACTAGAGGG
>NW_006408683.1:2833257-2834593 GCF_000296735.1 Chrysochloris asiatica
AATGAGATGGATTGGCCAAGTGGCAGCAACGATGGACTCAAGCGTGGCAACAGTAGTGAGGTTAGCCCAGGATTGAGCAGTTTTCGTTCTACTGTGCATAAGGTTGCTATGGGTCAGTATCAACTCGATGACATCTAAAAACAACAACAACAACATGGAAACTGAATAACACCCTGCAGAAGAGCAGTTGGGTGGTAGAAGAAATAAAACGTGAATTCACAAAGTTCCTAGAAACAAATGAGAATGAAAATGCAACAAACCAAAATCTTTGGGACACGGCGAAAGCGGTGCAGAGAGGACAATTTATTGCAATAAATGCACACATCCAAAAAGAAGAAAGAACCATTAACACATTAGCACAGAATCAACAACAATTAGAAACAGACCAACAGAGGGAACTTACAGCCACCAACAGAAAAGAAATAATAAAAGATTAGGCAGAAACAAATTAGATAGAAAACAGAAAAACTATAGAAACAATCAACAGGACAAGAAGCTGGTTCTTTGAAAGGATTAACAAAATTGACAGACCATTGGCAAACCTAACAAAAGAAAAGAGGGCGAAAACACAAATAACATGCATTAGAAACCACATGGGCGATGTCACAACAGAAACAAAGGAAATCAAAAGGATAAAAACAGAATAATATAAAGATTTGTACTCCAACAAATTTGAAAACTTAGAAGAGATGGATACATTTTTAGATAAACACGATCTCCCTAACTTACACACAGTGAAGTAAAAACCCTGAACAGTCACATAACAAAAGCAGAAATTGATCCAGTCATCAAAAAACTCCCAACCAAAAGAAGTGCAGGCCCAGAATGTTTGGTTGAATTCTACCAAACATTCAGGGAAGAGCTGTCACCAATTCTACTCAAATAAATGAAGACTACAGAGGAGGATGGAAAATTTCCTAATACATTTTATGAAGCAAGCATATCCCTCATACCAAAACCAGGGAAGGACATCACTAAGAAAGAAAGTTATAGACCAATATCCCTCATCAACATAGATGCAAAAATTCCCAATAAAATCCTAGCCAACAGAATCCAGCAACACATCAAAAAATAATGCATCATGATCAAGTGGGATTCACATCAGGATGCAAGGATGGATCAATATTAGAAAAACGGTCAATGTAATCCAACATATAAATAAGAAAAAAGAAAAGAACCACATGATCATATCAATTGATGCAGAAAAGGCATTTGACAAAATCCAACATCCATTCCTGATAAAAACCCTGAACAAACTAGGAATTGAATAGAAGTTCCTCAACATAATTAGGAGCTTATATACAAAACCAACAGCCTACATTACTCTCAATGGAGA
>NW_006408683.1:2834904-2835459 GCF_000296735.1 Chrysochloris asiatica
CATTGGAAGAGTCAGCAAAGTAGCAGGATATAAAATCAACATACAAAAATTAGTTGGATTTCTCTATACCAAAAATGACAGTGTTGAAAAGGACATAAGGAAAGCAATACCATTTATATTAGCTGCCCAAAGGATGAAATATCTAGGAATAAATGTAACCAGAGAAACAAAGGACCTATACAAAGAAAACTACAAAAAACTACTACACGAAACCAAAGCAGACCTACAATAATGGAAGAATGTACCATGCTCCTGGATAGGAAAACTTAACACTGTGAAAATGTCAATACTGCCCAAAGCAATTTACACATACAATGCAATCCCAATCCTGATTCTGATGACATTCTTCAATTACAAACTTTATATGGAAAGGAAAGAGACCCAGGATAAGCAAAGCACTCCTTAAGAAGAAGAATAAGGTTAGAAACCTCTCATTCCCTGAGTTCAAATTTTATGACAAGGCTACAGTGGTCAAAACAGCTTGGTACTGGTACAATGAAAGATACATTGATCAATGGAACAGAATCGAGAATCCAGAAATTAACCCATCCACAT
>NW_006408683.1:2835898-2849078 GCF_000296735.1 Chrysochloris asiatica
AGCCAACAAACATATGAAGAAATGTTCATGATCACTAGCCATTAGAGAGATGCAAATCAAAACAACAATGAGATATCATCTCACAGCAAAGATAAAAAAATGTACAGGACAATAAATGATGGGGGGATATGGAGAGACTGGGATGCTCCTGCATTGCTGGTGGGATTGCAAAATGGTCCAAGCTCTCTGGAAAGCAATATGGTGCTTCCTTTGAATGCTGGAAAAAGAAATACCTAACGATCCAGCAATTCCTCTTCTTGGTATTTACCCACAAGAAATACGATCCATAACACAAGTAGATATATGCACACCAATGTTCATAGCAGCACTATTTACAATAGCAAAAAAGATGGAGACAGCCAAAGTGCCCATTAACTGAAGAATGGATAACAAACTGTGGTACACACACACAATGGAATATTATGCTACCTTGAAGAATAACAAGGAAGCTGTAAGCCACTGCATAACATGGATGAACCTTCAGGACATTATGTTGAGTGAAATTAGTCACAAAAGGGGAAATGTTGCATAGGACCACTACTATAAAAGACTTAGAAAAAGAACCCTTAGGAAAGTAGGGGGGATTCTTTGCTGGTTACTGGGATGTAGGGGGTGGGGTGAGGGGAAGGTGGAGCATGGGGCAGGGAAAAGACACAGGATAGTTTGGGTGCTAGGAAGGGGGCCAATACACAAGAACGGGGATGGGAATGTAAGAACAAAGTAGATGGGAAAACAATTAGACAGGTTTGCATGGGCTAAGGTGGGACAGAGGTAAATAATGATATATGCACAACCTTGGAAAAACAGGGCTCTGGGATATAGGGATTGAGACATGGTTGGAATGGAGAAAAGAGGGGAAATAATGTTAAGATGATTGGCTGTCTTTTGAATCTTGGTTTCCGTGGTATACCATTAAAAAATAGACACTTGAGGGGGAGAGAAAGGAATAGCCAGAAATATCATCATAGAAAGCTTGTAAGTCCATCTTCTGCCTATAACTGATTGTTGTTGTTGTTAAGTGCCATCGAGTCAGTTCCAACCCACAGCGACCTTGTATAGGATTTCCGAGGAGAAAATGGTGAGCTTGAACTGCCGACTTTACAGTTCAAATGGATTTGCAGTTTGGCGCATTAACCCACAGCGCCACACCAGGATTCCTGATTGGAATACCTAAAATGGGGATTATATATGTCCAGTGAAGGAGGCTTCCTGTGGAGCCTCTGCATTACATAAGACCATAGGTGAAACCCTGAACCACATCCAGTATCTTCTGAGGTGGGAAGTTTCCACTTGAAAGGGCAAGCAGACCAGCTTGGAGGGGCTAGAAGATTACAAGACACTTCTTGAAAGAAAGACTGACAGGAAAAACACAAAACAATATGGGCAGTTCGACTGATTACTACAAGAACAAGCAAGTTGCTTGCCCAGGAGACATCAAAGCAAGTGGTTGGGTCCTCTCAGGGCAAACCCCTTTCCAAGACTAAGGTTCAATGGGAATACATGCTCTGATTGGTGACCACGTTCATAACCAATAAGGGGAAGTGAGGGAAAAACAGCAATGAAGCTGCGAGCTATGTCCTACAATGTTCACTAGACTCTTGTGAACCCGGGTGGAGACCTGGTTAGCCAGCAGTGTGACAAGACCTGGGGATCTTGGACCCAGAGTCAGTGATATAGTCACAGAGGACTAGAGTGGACAGTGAAGCATCCAGCTAATAAGAAGAGAGGGCATATGTATAAGAATACCCACACTTGCAGATAATACCCACTTGACCTGGCTTCAATGACTGACTGGATGATCAGAGATTAACTAGAAGAAGAAAGAAGAGAAAAAAAAGAGTAATCTGATACAATTTACTGAACTTGACCTACATCCATGGATGCAGTAGCTCAAAAGTGGGAACAAATCTTTACAGCTAGGATCATTCCCACCCCTTCCATACAGAGTAGACAGGAATGGGCAACTTGGACATTGGCTATCTAAAATGGAGGTCGGGCTACAAATGCAAGAAGTGACTGCCTTACAAGCATTCAAGAGGGAGGCTAGATCCAGAGGGGGTGGAGTAAGATTGAATCTCCACTGAGTAGTAGCCAATCTTTCAGCTGGGCTGATGAAAGATGTAGATAGCTCTCTTGTGATACAATAGTGATTAACTGTTATTAGGACTGATTGTGAGGGTTGGAAATCTAAAGGTAGACGTTCTGTAGCAAAAGGAGGGGTGTGATTGACTTTGCAGTCTAGGAGCGGAGGTCCCTGGGACCACCAAGGGAGAAGAGCGGACAGCGGGACCCACCCAGAGAAGCAGTGACGCCAGAGATGGAGGCAGAGACAATGACGTGGAAAGATAGAGTGGCTGGGGACTTTAGACCCAGAGAGGGTGAGTGAGAGCCTTTGTGCTGATGACCGGGGGTGGGGGGGTGGAGGGGCAGATTTGTAGCGTATACCCTTTGGTGGGTTGATGATGAATGGAGGGGATTGTAACAATGGCAATGTAACAATATATGATAGGATGAATGTAAAGCTAATGTTCTCCTATGTAAACAATCACATAATTCACAATAAAACATTAAAAAAAAAATTCATTTGTGCAAATTTACCCTCTGGATGCTTCACTCCCCACTCTAGACCTCTGTGGCTATGTCACTGACTCCGGGCCGAAGAGTACCCAGGTCTCCACCCAGGTTCACAAGAGTCTATTGAATGTTGTAGGGCTTAGCTCGCAGCTTCACTGCTGTTTTTCCCTCACTTCCCCTTATCGGTGATGAACGTGATCACCAATCAGAGTGTGTATTTACATTGAGTCTTAGTCTTGGAAAGGGGTTTGCCCTGAGAGGACCCGACCACTTGCCTTGATGTCTCCTGGGTGAGCAACTTGGTTGTTCTTGTAGTAATCAGTCAGTCTGCCAACATTGTTTTGTAGTTTTCCTGTCCGTCTATCTTTCAAGAAGTAAATTTACCCTCTTTATGTTAAAAATTTTATATGAATCTTTAAGTGAAACAAAATGAGAGAGAGAAAAAAAAAAAAAAAAGACCCAAGTGTAGCACAGTACCTTCTCTCTCAGCTTTTACATTATAAAATTAGTTTTAAAACAAAAATTGCTTAAATATGAAGTTATTGTAGCTTTAAAACATTTCTCCAAGTAGATTATGCACATATATGTTAACGAATTGCTAGAAGAAAAATGAATAATCTACATGTTACAAAATCAGCTTACATATGGAGTTTCTAAATTACAGTTAGTTTCAATGGTAAATGATAATTTTTAAACATTAACTTTTGCAAAGTTTACCCAATATTCAACCTGAGTATTACTTTTCCAGAAAGCAAAACAACTGCCTCATTTCTATACATGTAACAATCTGCTATAAACCAAGTGGGTTTTTTTACTAGCAGCATGCTATGTCAAATTTGTGCAGCACACTTTTTTCTCTCATGTTTGATGCTAACATTCCCTCTGAGTGTTAGGATATGGGATTCAACAGCTGAAGAGTTGAGAGGACGGTAATGCTGTCCTGTCAGGTTCCAAAATAAAGTCGATGGTTTAGTTACATCACAGCATCCTGGGTGAAGGGGACTAGGGATTTTGATATTAAAGTAATCATGTCAGTATTTCTGGGATACCACAATAAAATTTCATCTTTTGCAAAAACTTGGGATACTGAAATTCACACATGTGGAGTCAGAAAATTGCTAGATGCAGATGTCAAGCATGCAGAGTCCTTATCAGTGACTATAATCACTTGCATGTGGTACAAAGGCACTCCCACAGAAGGCATTTAGAATTACTGAACAAGCGATACACATTTTTCTCTAAAAATCTATATAATGAGCAGAAATACATTGATACTTTTTAAAAATTGTTGTCATTGTGTGCTGTGGAGTCGATTCTGACTCATAGCAACCCTGTACAGGGTTTCCGAGGCTGTAAACTTTTATGGGAGCAGAAAGCCTCATCTTTCTCCCGCGGAACAGCTGGTAATTTCGAACTGCTGACTTTGCGGTTCACAGCCCGATTCGTAACCACTACACTACCAGAGCTCCTTAAAATAGCTGAGATTATACTTTGATGATAACATGTCCTTCTTTTTTTACATGATAGGTAACAGCAATGACTCATGTAGTAAGCAAAATTATTCAGTGTGTGAAAAGGCTTCCCAAACTTAGAAATGCTTCATTTATCCTTTCATCTATATTAATGCATTAAACCAGTATAGACATTTTTAGTTCTGAGATTTTGTGTCAGTTTCATTTTGTGTAACGTACCCAATTGTTTAAACAACAAAACAAGTGCTAAGTGCGTCCTTAGACTGGCAATGGTTATTAACATTGACATGACAGGGCAAGAAGATAAGAGCAGAGAGACACGAAATGGTGGAAAAGTGACAAAGAAAGAAGGGTAGCAGACATAGTCTCAGTGAGGGAAAGGGTTACGGGTAGTAAGGAAATCCGGAAGAGGTAGGGGTCACCAACTGGGGAGAGAACTGAGAAAGCGAACCAGGGCAGCACTCCATGTGCTGTAGTGATTCCTGAGGGTGTGAATATATTACAAGCCCAAGATAATATGCTTCACAAGTAGTAGTTAGTTAGTAAGAAATCATGTTCTGTATATCCCCTTTCACAAAAGTGGTGAAGCATAAGAAAATTTCAAAAACAAGTCGATTAATATCAGACAACAGTAGCAGCAGAGAGTCCCAAAAAGGCCAAGAGTTTCACTTGATTCCTGTTTTTTCCTTAACACCTGGTATGTGAAAGGCCCTTAATGTTTTACTGAAAGGAGTAAGTGTCTGGATTTAAAAAAAAAAAAAAGTTACAGTTATAAGTAAACACTACTACCTGGAAATTTTACTTAGTCCCAAACCTTGTTCTTAAATGTATCTAGGAAATACTAAGCATTTATAGCTTTTAGTTCTGAAGTTTTGAAAACTCTTCCTGAAATAGTTGGACTTTATTAAAGTATATTGCTCAGAATGAAAAAGGGAAAAGTATCCAGAAAGTAAATGTTTAACAACCTCATAAGAGTTAGCATAGCAAAGGAAGTTCTTTTTGTTAATCATGCATTGCTTTGGAATCCTTAAACAGACTCAACTTAATAGACCAGTAGAATTTTAGCAGAGGGGCCCATCATGTATAAAACGTAACTTCATAGTAAAAACAAGTTTAAAATTTAAATACACATAGTTTCCACCTCAAGCTGTTATCTGGATAGGAGAAATTGGCATTAATGAGTCTGAGAAAAGATATTCCAGTTTGTTATAATACAACAATAGTATTAATCCAATAGTTAATCCCTTCCTTAAAATGCTCTGTAGGGCAGAAAGATCTAAGAGGAGTTCTGATTCTTCTTCACAATTGATACCCAGAAAGGTTAATACTATACCACATACACCCATACAGTCCATTTGGTGATTGATGTGAGAGAAGCAGTCATGTAAAGGTAATCTAGTTGGTGTTGAAGATAGATCTGATTACAGATGTGAGCTCTGTTTTGATAACTCCCTGTACCAAACATCTGGTTAAAATAAACACATCTATCTATATAGGACCAAATTGACATCAGCAACTTGGAAGATTAGAAAGGAAACAGATGGCAGGGAGTGAGTTTATGTTACTGATGAGGAATCATTCTGAAAAAGAGGGTAGAAATGGTTGAGCAACTAAAGAATGCAATCAATGTCACTGCTGAAATGGTATATGATCTGCTGTTATAGTCTTAACAATAACAAAAATAAAGTATTTTTTAAAATTATGAGAATGAGTACAACAGGGTCAACTGTTTCCAAGGAGCAGCTGGTGAGCTTGAACCCCTGACCTTGTGGATCAAATGACTTTGTAGTCTAATGCATTAACCCACAACACCACACCAGGACTCCTGTTTTACTATAAGCTCTATTTAATTTTTTTTTAAAGCTGTATTTATTTTTACTAAGAAAAAAAATTAAGACGAAAAATCATAGTTCATGGGGAACTGACTATAAATGGCAATACATGAAGCTAGTCCTAGACTTAATTCAATAGTTAATCCTCATTTTAAAATGCTACACTAGACTTAGGTTAAAAAGTTAACTCCACGAGACTGCGATCTGGTGGAGTCAGAATTTAAACTAAGGCTATCTACTCTACTTTCCCAAGGGGAAGAAATAGTTTGGGTTCTATCTTTTCTTTTTCTGAATTTTTTTATTGTCTTATCAAACACAAGAGAATGGTCATCTTGATTTTATTTATTTTTATTAGTTTCATTACAGTTAGTTTTTCTGTCTTTAGAGAAAATTTAACACTAATTTATATACAACAATATGACTTAGTCAAGTAGTAAATTTTAAGTTTGTTCAAGCCCGAAGCTTAAAAATTAATGCTGCAAGAAAGAGAAAACTCACAGCATGCACCTTAATAGCTTACACCTTCATCCAGTTTGTCCAGGTCTTAGTGCATTTTAAAATGCTTCCTTTACTCTATTAGACTGTTTAAAGAGTTTAAACATTTTACTATTACTGAGCACAAACTGCATTTTATCTTCCAGATGTATGAAAAAAAAAAAATGAGATTTCCTTATAATAATTTGACTAATCTTGTCCTGATTAGGATTCCTGGAATTGCCATAAAAATGTGAAGTGAAAAATGGTGTTCATAATGCTTATTGCACCCAGAAGCATGCAGTAGGACTTCTTAAAGTATAAACATAACAATGGGCAAAAGTCATCTTATTCAACATGCATAAGTAAGTACAACTGGCAATGATTAAAGTTCACGTTAACCAAAATTTCCCTGTGTATCTGAAGCTAGAGAAAACTTACAAAAAGGGAAATGTTTAGCATGCAAATGCTTCTTAAATGGCATTTTACTGAGATGAAATCATGACTTTACCTCTGTAATCTCTATCCTTCTGGCAAGATCATCAAGAGAAAGGCAGCTATCATCAGAAGGTAGGCTCTCCTGTAAATTATAGGATGCCTCTTCAGGAGAAAGGTCTTGAAGGAGATCAGAGTCTTCCTCTTGGTTATCTTCATATAAAAGAGAATCTTCAGTATCATTTAAGCATCCTTCTAAAAGGCTGTTTAGATAATCTTCTGTTTCTTTGCTCACTTGATGGTCCTTATCTCCCTTTTCCTCTGGGGCCATATACACCTCTGGAAGCACTGTACTCAGGTCAAATATTTTATTATTTTCACAAAGTTCATGCTCAGAGCCATCTGAGTCAGTCTGACTACGTAGTGATTTTCCATCACTGTCAGTGAGGCCAGGTTGCTGCAGCTCATTTAATTCATTATTCTCAAGTTGGTCTGTGGGCAACGCCTCAGAAGCACCCTGAAGAGGCAATAGGAGTTCCTTTCTTTCAGTCTGCGAGTACTTATCTTCAGAAATCAATGCAGGAAGTATATGGTCACAGCCTCCTGAAACCAATGGCTCTATCACTGACTCACTGGAAAATAACACCGTAGGGTCTTCAGAAATGCTCTCTATTCTGGCTACATCTTTGCAGGCCTCTTTGTCAGTCAGCTGCAAATGGCAGTCATCCTGATAAGGATTCTGAGAAAGGTCTGGCCCGGACCTGCTCCCAGCTGCCTCTGAGGACTGGGTGTGGAGCTCCAGATGGGCTCCAGTGCTGCCGCACAGCTCCTCCTTGTGGTTCTTCCCTGTAGTTGCTGGAAAGTCTGAGGACTCTGCCTGCCTGCCTATCAGATTAAAGCCAGGGCTGCTATCCTGGGTCTCGCCTTTACACTGGCTCTCTTCACTTGGTTCCATGCCCAAACAAGTTTCATTCTCTAAAACAAAGAAAAAAAGTTATAAGTACAAAAGGGAAGAGAGTGGACACATGAAAAATATGTGTAACATAACAATATTTGAGACTTCTGCAATGGAAATTGTTGGCTAACCATGTCTGTATATAGAGGAAACACCCCAAATGTTCAATAAATACATTATATATCAAAATTAAGAGATTACTCAAAAATATGTTGAGTATGAATAACAAATTTGGTCTTCATTGTAAGTGTGAAAATCCATTTTCAAAGGTATAAAAAAGACATACTTCTGAACTTTGTTAACCTCTTATATGATTTAAATGACTATTTTAAAGTTTAAGGGAAAAAGTTTCACTATAGGTAATCTTGGTTTACAACAATTCGAGTTATGCTGAACCTCACTTATGATTATCCCACTTATTTAAAAATTTTTGGTACACCTTATTGTTAGTACATCTTCCTGCACAAAATGGAATACAATGGTGAGTTGTGTGAACACACTCCAAGCATTTGATCTGGATAATCTGATGGGAGAGATCAGTGGAAAAATCTCTCATATGGCAAGAACCCTGAATTTTAACTTGACAGCACTTGACAACAATTCACCAATGTGAAACAATTCATAGATCATGAAGAAGGGGAATGGGTAGATCAGGACTTAATAGATTTTGAAAAGGAAAGAACTGCTGAAGAAGAAATAATGAGGAAGGGAAAAGAGTGAAGTTGTCAAAAAGTGAAAGGGTGAGTAAGATTCAGAATGCAGTATATGTCACCACAAAATATATGAAGCAAAAAAGAAAAGGATCATAGAGTAGTTGTCACTAATTATCTGATTAGAAATGTCATCTCCATTCTCAGGGATAATCCAAATCATCCAGAACCTTCCACAAATGAAATTATTATTGCAACTGTCAAACTGCCGATATCACCTAACTCTTCATTGTACGTTTTTATGATTTTTGTATTTTTTATGTATGTATGTATGTATTCAAACATATCTGTAATGTTTATTTAATGTTTTAAAACTCCAAAGACAAAGATCTTATTTATAAAGATACTGCTAATAAATGACAATAATAATAAGAAAAAAAAGAGAGAAAGAGAGTCGATTTACATCAGAACTGACAAGAGTTGTCAAGACAAAACCCTGTCATTAGATCAGGAAATACTTGTACATTTAAAACACAGCATATTAAGCAAAGGAGTCCTGATGTGGCACTGCAGGATAAGCACTGGACTGCAAAGCTGGTTTGAATCTCAAAGTTGGCAGTTCAAACTTAACAGTCCAGTCACTCCTTGGAAACGCTATACAGGGTTGTTATGAGTCAGAAATGACTTGGGGGAACATAACAAATATTAAGTAAATATTTTACATGAATAGAAATAAAGTTAGAATTTAAAATGAAGGAAAACAAAAGTAATATTGATACTGAGTGCTATCGAGTTGGTTCTGACACACAGCGACCCCGTATAGGGTTTCCAAGGAGCAGCTGGTAATCCTGAACTGCCAACTTTCCAGTTCAAACCGACTGCAGCCCAGCGCATTAACCCACAGCGTCACAACAGAGACACAATATCCTTAATTCACATGTTTGCAAATTATTTACAACTCCTAAAGGGAAGCTATGGAGTCCTTGTGTGGTGCTATAGAATAAGCACTGGACTGCTAACTACAAGGATGACAGTTCAAACCTACCAGTTACTCCCTGGAGGCCCTACATGGGGTCTCTATGAGATGAAACTGACACCACACTTTAACAACACAACAACAACATGAAAGTTAAGATTTGTGTCAACTTCTCGGACCTGGATTCTCAGTGGTTTAATCACTAAGATTTAATAATCACCTCTATGATGAGATTTACAATGATGTAATAATTCCCCGTGATATGATCTGATATGATCAACACACATCTGAAGGAATTATCCTGAGTTTAAATCCTTACTTATATGATGTACGATGTGGCACTATAGGATAAGCACTGGACTGCTAACTACAAGGTTGGTGGTTCAAACCCACCAATTGCCTATCAGGATCAATATGAGTCAACCTGAAGGCACTCAACTAGTACTACTACTATGATGTTAATGACGCCAAATGCAATCTACAGGATAAGGTTGTATTCTCAGTAAATCTCTCTTGAGATGTAAGAGACTAACCAAGCAACCAGAGCTCAGAGGGACCCACTATCACCAAAGAAGAGCTGAGAGTGAATGTGTCCTGTGCACTTGGTGCCCTGCATTGGATCAAGGAAAGATTGATGCCAAGTTGCATGGAGATTCCCCAGGAATGCTGGGCCACCAATGCTGAAAGGAAACTAGGGCCTTTCTTAAGAGCCAGAGCTCTGAATTCAGATTTTAAGCCTCCTAAACTGCGAAAAAATAAATTTTCTTATTAAAGCCACTCTCTTGTGGCTACCTAAAATGAGGGGGCAATAAAGGCACGAAGTGACTGGTTTACAAAGTTTCAAGACGGAGTTTAGTTTAAGAGTATGGGGGAAAAGAAAGAGTCCCCACTGAAAATCTGTCTTCTTGTCTAGATGGATCTGGTGAAAAGAGATGGGGATAAGATTCGTAAGATTCAATAGTGAATAACTGTTATCATGACTAATCGCGACTGTCACACTTGTAAAGGTAGAAGTTTTGTAACACAAAAAGGGGAGTGTTTAATCTTATAGTCCAGAAATAGAGGACCCTAGGACCATCAAGAGAGGAACACACAAATAGAATGTGAGACCTTACCCAGAGAAGCAGCAGCACCAGAGATGGAGGCAGAGATGGGGGCATGGAAAGAGGGAGTGGCTGAGGACTCTAGATACATCAACTAAGAAGAGAAGGACTAAGAACTGGTGACCAGGAGCAGACTTGCAGAATGTGCCCTTTGGAGATATAAATTATTATATATGCCTGAGTGGGTTTTTTTGTTTGTGTGTTTTTTAAAAAGCTAAAGCGGATAGAGAGAAATACTTTTAACTGATGGTATATGGAGGGGATTATAATCAATGTAATGAATTGTTGAATGTGAAACTGATGATGTGCCCTGTAAACTTTCACTCAATCCACAATAAAAACCTTAAATTAAAAAACAAAACAAAAACAAAGGTGTATTGCATTAAACAGACGATGTCAGTTTGAGGACTAAGGTATGCCTGACCCAACCCATGGTATTGTCAATCATTTCATCTTCATGTGAAAGTTATACAATGAATACAGCAGACCTGAGAAGAATTGATGCATTTGAATTATGAAGAATCTGAACTGGCAAAGAATATTGACAGTACTGTCGATTGCCAGAAAAACGAACCAATCTATATAGTCGGAATAAGCCTTAGAAGAAAGGATGGCGAGACGTCATCGCTCAAACTTGGGAAGTAATGTCCCTGGGAAGGACATTACATTTGGAAAAGTGGCAGCAATAATCAAGTCAAACGTAAGAATTCTGAGGATGGTGCCGAACTGGGCAGTGTTTCATTATAATGTGCACAGGGGAGCTATGAGTTGTAACTGACTCAATGGCAATTAATGACAACAACATGTAAAAGAATATGGCCCTCAATCTCATTTACAGTGAGGCCAGTAGGGTATTTTCTGAACCTTTGAATACTGGGAACTTGTTCAAGAAAGACATTGTCCCTTTCCATCTAGTTATGGTCCTCTAGTGGGACATGTGTTAAGCTGCTAACTACTACAAGGTTCAAGCTCACCAGCTACTCCACAAGAGAAAGATGAGGCTGTCTGCTTCTGTAAAGATTTACAGTCTCAGAAACCATAACAAGCAGTTCTACTCTACTCTACAGAGTCACTGAGACAGAATCAAAGTCAGTGGGATTTAGTTTAATTTTAGGTCCCCTCGGGAACCCTGTACAGGGTCACTATGAGTTGGTTCCGACTCCATGGCACATAACCACCACCACCACCACCACCACCACCACCTGAGGGTCAGTTACTTAAAGTACCACAAGTCTCTAGGAGAGCTACTAAGGCTTTCCTCTGAGGTCTTGCCTAAACCACATGTCCCACATAGGATCCAACTTTGGTTTAGTAGTAAGCACTGACCAAGCAAACCTTATCCCCCACTGCAGGGAAATAGAAGGCAGGAAAGAGCTTTGAATAAAATGAATATCACTATTAAAATGAAGTCCTGAATTTCAATGAACTTTAAAGAATCTATATAACAGTTAAAAACTATTACATATATTGAAAAGAAACAGACTGAAAAGAACCAGACTGTGATACCAGTAGAAGTTGACTGTAGGTACTGCCATTAATTGGGCAAAAATACAGCTATATGTAATACAATATCTAATGATGTGAGATCTGTAAGTATTAATTAATCGGTGACTGATAAAGATTATCTATAGCTACAATGTATTATCTCTAAAGAAAAAGCTTGAAAATATTTCACCCCATTATTTAGAAATACAAAAAATTATGAAAAAACAAAACAAAAATGTAGGTAATTTAAGATGCAAAGGGCTCACTTTACGCCTTATACAAAAACCAACTCAACATGGATTAAACACCTAAATGTGAAGCCCAGAATTATGAAGGCCATCAATGAAAAAATAGGGACAAATGTGAAGGAACTAATTCAGGTAATAAACAGACTACCAAACATTTTGAAAATTACACACAACAAAAGCAGACAAAATAGATGATTGGGACATGCTAAAAATTGAAAACTTACATGCATCAAAAGACTTCACCAAAAGAGTAAAAAGGGAACCCACAAAAATGGGAAAAATTCTTTTGCAACGACACACCAGACAAGGGACTGTCTAAATATATAGGAAACTACATTTCTAAAATATATAGGAAACTACAACTCCTCTACAAGAAAAAGACAAACAACTCAATTAAAAAATGGGCACAGGACATCAACAGACACTTCTCAAAGAGAGAGTCAGGCAGCCAACAAACATATGAAAAAATGTTCACAATCACTAGCCATTAGAGACATGCAAATCAAAACAACAATGAGATACCTCACACCAGCGATAACAGCAAAGATAAAAAAAAGTAGAGGACAATAAATACTGGCGAGGATGTGGAGAGACTGGGACTCTTCTACATTGTTGGGATTGCAAAATGGTCCAACCATTCTGGAAAGCAATATGGAGCTTCCTCAGAAGGCTGAGAATAGAAACACCTTATGATCCAGCAATTCCTCTACTTAGTACTTACCCACAAGAAACACGAGCCATAACACGAGTAGATATAAGCACACCAATGTTCATAGCAGCACTATTTACAATAGCAAAAACATAGAGACAACCTAAGTGCCCATCTATTGAAGAATGGATAAATAAACTGTGGTACAGACACACAATGGTATATTATGCTACCTTTAAGAACAAAAAGGAAGCTGCAAGCCACCGCATAACAGGAATGAACCTTGAGGACATTATGCTGAGTGAAATTAGTCAGTCACAAAAGGAG
>NW_006408683.1:2849323-2851491 GCF_000296735.1 Chrysochloris asiatica
CAGAGGTAAATGATGATGTATGCACACACTTGGAACAACAGGGCTCCAGGATACAGGGACTGAGGCATAGTTTGAATGGGTTGAGAGGGGAAAATGTTAAGATGCTTGGCTGTCTTTTCAATCTTGGTTTCCCTTGCCTACCATTGTAAAATAGACACTTGGGAGAAAAGAATACCCAGAAACATCACAACAGAAAGCTTGTAAATCCATCTTCAGTCTATAACTGATTGGAATATTTTAAAGGGGACTAGAAGTTGCCCAGTGAAAGAGGCTCCTGTGGAGCCTTTGTATTACCTAAGACCATAAGTGGAATCCAGAACCCCATCCAGAATCGTCTGAGGTGGGAAATTTCCACTGGAAAGGATGAGCAGACCAGCCTGGAGTGGCTAGAAGAGCCATCAATGCAAGTGGTCGGATCTCCTCAGAGCAAACTCCCTTCCAAGACTCAAGGGGAATACATGAGCACGCATGTGGTCTGGCTGGTGACCACGTTGGTCACTGATAAGGGGAACAGGGGAAAAAACAACAACGAAGTTAGGATCGAAGTCTAACCACAATCAATAGACCCCTGTGAATGCAGGTGGAGAGCTGGATGGCCAGCAGTATGGCAAGACCCGGGGACTCCTGGGCCCAGAGGCAGTGACATGGCCACAGAGGACTACAGTGGAAAGTGAAGTGTCCAGCTGATATGAAGTGAGAAGAGATACACAAGAACACTCATACTTGCAGATAGTACCCACTTGACCTGGCGTCAATGGCAGAATGATCAGAACTCAACTAGAAGAAGAAAGAAGAGGGAAAAACTAAAACAAAAACGAGTAACCCACTACAATTTCAATGAACTTGACCTATACTTATGGATGTGTTGTTGTTGTTAAGTGCCATCAAGTCATTTCCGACCCATAGCAACCCTGAACAGGGTTTCTGAGGCTGTAAATCTTTACGGGTGCTGGCAGACTCATCTTTCTCCTACGGAGCAGCTAGTAGTTTCAAACTGCTGACCTTGTGATTCTCAGCCTGGTTCGTAGCCACTACATTACCAGAGCTCCTCACTATGGATGTATTGTTGTTGTTAAGTGCCATGGTGTCAGTTCTGACTCATAGCGACCCTGTACAGGGTTTTCGAGGCTATAAATCTTTATGGGAGTACAGAGCCTCATCTTTCTCCTACGGAATAGCTGGTAGTTTTGAACTGCTGACCTTGCGGTTCACAGCCCGACTCGTAACCACTACGCTACCAGAGCTCCTTCACTATGGATGTAGCAGCTCAAAAATGGGAACAAATCTTTACAGCGAGGATCATTCCCACCCTTTCGGTACACAGGGTTGAAAGGGATGGGCAACTTAGACATTGGCTACCTAAAATGGGGGAGGGGGGCTATAAAGGCAAGAAGTGACTGGTTCATAAGCTTTCAAGAGGGAGCCTAGTTCCAGATGGGGCAGGGGTAGGTAGAATCTCCACTGAATGATTTCCAATCTGTTGGGACCAGGCTCGTGAAAAGAAATGGGGATAAGACTCTTGTGGTACAATAGTGAATAATTGTCATCAGGACTGACTGTGAGGGTCGGAAATGTAAAGGTAGATGTTTTTTGATAAAAGGAGGGGGGTGATAGATTTTGCAGCCCAGGAGCAGAGCTCCCTGGGACCATCAAGTGAGAAGAGCGGAGAGCAGGACCCTACCCAGAGAGGCAGTGACACCAGGGATGGAGACAGAGATGATGACATGGACAGATGTAGCGGCTGGTGACACTGGACTGAGGGAGAGAGATAGGCTGTGTGCTGACACCCACGTGGGGACGGGCCTGTGGGGAGGTATCCTTTGGTTATCTGATGATATATGGAGGGAATTGTAATCATTGCAATGAAATGAAATATGATAGGATGAATGTAAAGCAGATGTTCTCCCATGTGTTGTTGCTGCTGTTGTCAGGTGCCATCGAATCGGAACCGACTCATAGCGAACCCATGCACAGCAGAACGAAACAATGTCTGATCCTGGGCCAACCTCACAACCGCCATCAATGATGCCATCTGACTGATCCATCTCATTGGGGGTCTTCCTCTCTTTCTCTGACCCTCCATCTTACCCAGCATGACATCCGTCTCCAGCGACTGTTCCCTTCTGACAATATGTTCAAAGTAGGAGAGACGAAGCTTAGCCATCCTG
>NW_006408683.1:2862096-2867511 GCF_000296735.1 Chrysochloris asiatica
AAAGTGCCATGGGCTGCCAAAAGAACCAATAGATCTGTTTTGGAAGAAGTGCAGCCAGAGTGCTCTTTGGAGGCCAAGACGGTCAAAGTTCGTCTCTCATACTTTGGATGTATTGTTATGAGGGACCATTCGCTGGAGAAGGATATCATGTTTGGTAAGGTGAAGGGTCAGAAAAAAGAGGAAGACCCCAAATGAGATGGATTGGCTAAGTGGTAGCATCAATGGACTCAAGCGTGGCAACAGTAGTGAGGTTGGCCCAGTATCGGGCAGTGTTTCGTTCTGCTGTGCATAAGGTTGTTATGAGTCGGTACAACTTGATGGCAACTAACAACAACAACCTTTCTCTGAACTATGTTCTAAAAGTTGATCCAGAAGCAAGGATGAGAAAGACTCACTGCTATGCTTTTTGTGCTTTCCATGTTGCTCGGGTTCAGTTATCTCTCTCCATTGTAGTCTTAAAGATATTCCAGCAATCATAAATAAGCCAGCAAGAAGCAGGAATTATTCCATTTACTCTTTCCCATGACAGGAAGCATACCAGTGCCAAATTTTCACACAAATAATGAGTGTGTCATGCAAGTTTTTTCAAACCGTGCGACCCCCCTCTCACACATTAATTTCCTATGAGTGTTACGTTCTTTATATGTATGTGGGCTTTATTTCCACAAGGGGCACACTGTATGCAAAAATCCAGTATTTCTCAAACTTTATCTGAAACACCTGTCACACACAGATTAAGGGGTCTGGTTCTGAGAAATTCTGATTTAGTAGCTCTATGTTGGGGCCCACAAATATGCATTTCTAAGAAGCTCCCAGGGAAGCCTATACTGTTGGTGTGTACTATACTACATCGTACTCAACATTTGGTTAAAAGTAGGTTCTATCTTCCTTAGATTTCCAACATATTTAGAAAGAAACTCACATTGTCAGAAGGTATAAACCAGATATAAACTGGGCAATATTCAAAATAGTTGCTGCTTAATCCTCCTCTTTCAACCTGGTTAAAAATGCGATGATTGTCAATAAACTTAGAGGAGAAGGCAACCATAAAAGTAAAAACTAGATGATTATGACACCTTCTTGCTGGAGGGCATATAAGAGAACTTTAAAACATTTACAGAAAAAATGAAATTAAGAGATTAAAAAAACCCCAGAAACATTATTTCTCAACATAAACTCCATTCAGGTCAATACACTTTTGTAAGCATTAACACTCATCGTTTAGGCCATCCTTACAGAAATGAGGGTCCTGGGAACTTAACCACGTCAATGCAGTGTTTTTGATATTTTTAACTAAAGAAAAATGGGTGCCTTCTAAAGATTTTTTTTAAGATTATGAAACAAAAAGAAGTTAGAGGAACCAAATCAGAACTATAAGGCAAATCCCTAATGATTTTCCATTGAAATTCTCCCCAAATTTCCACTGTTTGATGGGAGGAAAAAAGAGCATCGTTGTGGTAGAGAACAAATTTCTGGTGAAGCCATCCCTGGAATCTTTTCTGCTAAAATTTTTACTTTCTCAAAGCACTCTCATAATAAGTACATATTATTCTTTGGTCCTCCAAAGTCAGCAAGCAAAATGCCTGTGCTGTTGACTGGTCTGCTTCTGCTTTGACTGGACTACTGCCACTTCCACTTCTTGGTAGCCATGGCTTTGATTGTGCTTCGTCTTCAGGATCACACTGGTAAAGCCATGGTTCATCTCCTGTTATAATTCTTCCAAGAAATGCTTCAGGATCTTGATCTCACTTGTTTAAGATTTCCACTGAAAGTTGTGCTCTTCTTGTTTGCAGCTGTCCTGGGCACACAATTTTGGCACCCACCAAGCAGAAAGTTTGTTTGACTTTAACAGTCATAGTTGTGTAACTTGAACCAAATGTCTATGGTATTGGCTACTGTTACTACTAGTAACGATCAGTCCTCTTCAAGTGGGGCACAAACAAGATTAATTTTTTTCCTTGAAAATTCATGTGGATGGTCTGTCACTTCAGGCTTCATCTTCAACATCTTCTCATCCTTTCTTAAAACATTTGTAAATTGACGCATAAACTTTGAGGCAGAAACGTTTTCTAACGCATCAGTGATTTCATCATTCTTACGCTCAAGTTCCACCATAAATTTGATGTTTTTGCTTGAATTTTAGTGGAACTCATGTTGCCAACAGAGCTCTTTTCAAACTGATGTCCTATTCTATTTAGTGCCTCAAACTAGATCTTGCTCATTCATGTTCTAACAAGTTGTTGGTGTTGTTAGGTGCCGTCGAGTCAGTTCCAACCCACAGTGGCCCTGTATAGGGTTTCTGAGGAGCGGCTGGTAAGGTTGAGCCACCATCCTTGCGGTTGAAACCAACTTTGCAGTCCAGTGCATTAACCCACAGTGCCACACCAGGACTCCTCTAACAATTTAGTACAGGCTTATTTTCCTGGAAAAAGTTTTTAAATCCATGCAGTTTTTCATAATAAGCATTTCCATGAATTTTTGAAGACCTCTCATGTTCTGGGCTATCCCCTCCCCACAAAGAAATGCAAGGGAGGAAACTGCCCTGTACAAAAGTTAACATGCTTTATCACTTGACATGGTTTAGACTGCTTAGTCCTAGGAAAGAAGTCACTCTTCCCTTTGCTGGTATATGGTTATTGTCAGAGAATCAGGGATGCACTATGTGTAATACACTCGACATTCTTTACCATATTATTTGAATTGTGCTTCTGTTTAATTTAAAAGAAAATACAATCGGTATTTTATTGTAATCTTTTCAGCAATATGTGCTTTTCTTTTTGTTTGAACAGAAATATTTAGACTTTGGTAAAATTATAGCTTGTTTATGTAAGTCAAATTTGTGTGGTTCTACGGAATTTTCTGGAATGAAGGAAATTTACTATAGCTTCTTTTGTGTGGTGGTTATATGGGTGGATACAATGATCTAAACCCATGGAATCCTTATGATCTATGTTGTTATTGTGTGCTTTCGAGTCAATTCCAATCCATAGTGACCCTGTATAGGGTTTCCAAGGAGTAGCTGGTGAGCTTGAACTGCCAACCTTGCAGTTCAAAAGGCTTTGCAGTTTGGCACATTAACCCCCAGTGTCACACCAGGACTGCTTATGATCTATATATTTTATTATATGTAAATTATACTTTGCTCTGTTATGCATAGGGTCAATATGAGTCGGAGCCAATTTGACAGTACCTAACAAAAACAAAAGTGTATTTCAAGTTAAAAAAAAATGGGTGGTTCTCCAAATGTCATATGAACTCCTCTGTGTAGTTAAGAAAAGGATACAGTCTTCCTCCTCAAAATAGGATTCTGCAATCTGTTAAAAAACAAAGAAGATTAAATTAACACATAGATGAAAATATAAACTTGGAAAAAATCAGGGCAATGAAATTTTGCAACTCCTTAATATTGAGTCCTGGTTGTGGTGCTGTATGATAAGCACTGGACCGCAAGGTCAGTGGCTCAAACTCACCAGCTACTCCTTGGAAACCCTATATTATATGTTGGAATTGACTGGAGAGCACTGAACAATAGCAGGAAAATTCTTAACTATGTTATCACTTTAGGAGAAATTTAACAGGATAAAATTCTGATGCCATTCATCTCAAGCAAGCTAACTGTAAACATTTTTTGGTCTTTACATGACCTGTTATTTCTATTCTAAGTCAAAGCAAATGCCACTGATTCATTAGATTTTAGAAATAAAAGCTCTAAAGAATTGGGGAAAATGAAGCAGAGGCTTGTAAAATTATAATACAAGTGAAAAATGACTTTATCATAAATTGAAAGGTTAAAATGTGTTACATCACAAGTGATCTTAAAACCACATTCATTTCTATTTCATAAACTATTTAATGAAGATACAAGTATTCTCTGAAATATATTAGTAAATACTGACTGTTATCATGCTTAGAATATCTCATATAGGTACTTTACATGTTTAAGAGTTTCCACTGATTCTTACTGTTGTTACATATCATTGACTCAGTTCCAATTCAGTGACCCTGTCTAGGGGTTCCAAGGCTTTAAAAACAAATCTTTACAGGCAGGAGCAGAAAGCATCATCTCTGCAATGTCACTTCGAAGACTACGGCACGCCTGACCCAAGCCCTGGTATTTTCAATCACCTCAAATACATGTGAAAGCTGAACAATGATGCATCTGAATTATGGTGTTGGTGGTGGTTGTTAAGTGCTGTGACGTTGGTTTCGACTTACAGCAACCTTGTATAGGGTTTCCAAGGCTGTAAATCTTTACAGGGGCTGAAAGCCTCATCTTTCTACTGCGGAACAGCTGGTAGTTTCGAACTGTTGACCTTGAAGTTAACCCGATTTGTAACCACTATGCAGAATATTGAAAATACCATGAACTGTCAGAAGAACAAACAAATCTGTCTTGGAAGAAGTACATCCAGAATGTGCTTTCAAAGTGAAAATGGCTTTGGACATATCAGGAAGGACCAGTCTCTGGAGAAGGGCATCATGGTCAGACAAAAAAGTCAGAGAAAAAAAGACCCTCAAGGAGATGGATTGACACAGTGGCAGCAACAATGGGCTCAAACATAACAATTGTGAGTACAGTGCAGGACTGGGCAGCAGGTTCACTACAAGTCAAACCAACTCAAAAGCACCTAACAAGAACAGCACACTTAATGTGCCCCAGAGTTCCTTGGCAGTGCAGAAATACAAATGTAAATTTGTATTAATGTTTTTGTGTCTGTTTCAGAACCTGAAAAATAAAAGGTATTCCCTGGTGAAAGGACTGCCTAGAAATTAAATATATAGTTTATTTCCAATAAAAGCCTACCCCTAGCAAGTACAGCAGAGCAAAAGATGTGGTTTTGTTATTGTTGTTTTGATTTCCCATATGAGGGAATTTCAAGTTTGTGGAAAACTTCCGTTACATTTTAATTCCATTTTCCCACAAACTATTTCTGAAGTCCCTACATCTGTCTAAAACTGACAGGCAGTCTGGTAGTGCAGAAAGAATGTGAGATTTGGAGATGTATGACCTATGTTCTAGTTCAAGCTGTCACTATCATGCTGTGTGGCCTCAGGCCCATCAGTTCACTTCCTTATCTGTAAAGCAAGGGCAATACCTACAACTGCATGAGCTAAAGCTGTTTTCATAATGAAATGAAAGAATGGGTCTTGACATGGCACTGTAGGATAAGAACTGGACTGCTAACCATGGTTCAAACCTATTAGCCACTCATCAGAAGCTACACAGGGTTGTGATGAGGTGAAACCAACTCTACGGCACTTAACACATATATCAGAGTACACACAGTGACAAGTGCTCAAAGTGGCTGGAATCAGACTCTGAACCAGAAGTGTAAGATGCAAAGTAGAATTGCAAAGTTGAAAACCCTTGTAGGAATTTTAGTTTTAAATTTACCTTTGTTTCAGGTTTCTTTA
>NW_006408683.1:2867611-2874093 GCF_000296735.1 Chrysochloris asiatica
AACAGATCTGTGTTAGAAGTGCAGCCAGAGTGCTCCTTGAAGGCCAGAATGGCCAAACTTCGCCTCTCATCTTTCAGACATACTCTCAGGAGGGACCAGACTCTGGGTAAGGATATCATGTTTGTTAAAGTGGAGGGTCATAGAAAAAGAGGAAGACCCCTAGCGAGATGGATTGGCAAAGTGGCAGAATCAATGGGCTCAAGCGTGGCAACAATCGTGAGGCTGGCCCAGGACCTATGGGTCGGAACTGACTCAACGGCACTTAACAACAACAACCACCTAATGAAGACCATGAAAATAATTTTATATTTAATAATAATTTAGATTTTATGATCTCTATTAATAGACATCTATAAATGGAGTTGCACAACATAAAAAAATCTTGCTTTGTTAATTTGCTAGGAGAGGTGTATGTGTAAAAAGGTAAATGGCAAAAGCGTTTCCTCACAGCAGTTAAGATGTATCCCTTGTAACATACTGGAAAAAGTTGGCATCTTCCACATCATCCATAACTTAAAAATCTACCTGAGTCTTTGACTTGCTCTTTTGGATCATCAGACACTATTAACTGTGTGAAACATTTTCTTCCAAGGGACTTTTCAACAGCTGCTATCTAAAAAGTTAAAAAAAAAAAAAAAAAGAAGTAATAATAATCAACAGCATTTTTCTTTTGGCAAACTACACCATTATATTAGAAAGCTTAAAAAATTTGAAAAGATTTCAATTTAAAAATAATCCATACACTAGACTAATAACACACTAGCATTTTTTCCTATAAATATTTTCAAGAGAAACAAACTCTTACCTGATGTTTGGATAAAAGAGGGCTGTAGGAGAAAAAAAAAGGAATTAAAAAGAAATACAAATAAACTTCCAAATAAATGTCACTGATACGGTTTTTAAAAAAAAAACAAAACTGTTAACTTCTGTGGATTCTAATATTCTTGTTGTTTGTTGTTATGTGCCATGGAGTTCAGTTCCAACTCTTAGCGACCCAGTACAGGGTTTCCAAGGCTATAAATCTTTACGGGAGCAGAACGCCTCATCTTTCTCCCGCGAAACAGCTGGTAGTTTCGAACTGCTGACCCTGAGGTTCGCAGCCCGATTTGTTACCATCACGCAACCAGAGCTCCTTTCAGCACAGAATATTTCCATAGCTAAAACATTACTAATGGTTTACATAGTTCTGAATACAGACACTGTTATTGTTGTAAAGTGCCAATGAGTGTCTGTATAAGGTTTGAGGAGTGACTGGTGGATATGAACCACTGACCCTGAGGTTAGCAGCCCCGTGCTTATCCCATAGTGCCACACCAGGACTCCTTAGGTAACCAATTACTATTAAAAAAACTAGAGAATAAATACAAATGCAAAAATCTCCATACATAAAAGAATGCCAACCTTTTGTTAACAATGTATTTTTTAAGTATTTCACATACAAAATTATTCTTTTAAATCTTAATATATGTCATCATAATCTAAAATACACTGTGGTGGGAGATAATTTTATTGGAATTAAACTTGGACACAACAAAAAAGTAACTTTTAAATATTAAATTTTATAGACTAACCAAGGAAGCAGAATGAATATATTCATACAAAAAAAGTCTATAGCTACTTTAATCCTATTACAAAACTGGAAAGTGACTTAAATGTGTATTAACAACATAATGAGTGATGCTGCAGACACACAATGAATCTGCCAAACAATAAAACAACTACTGTAGCACAGGCATAACATGAAACAAAAATCAACAGGCCATGTGATTCCATTTATAGGATAATACATAGCAGGCACATATACTGTGAGAGAAATCAGAGAGTAGTTTCATTGAAATTTAAGTACTGACTTGGTACATGAATGAGAGCCTTTAAAAGGACTAGAAATGTTCTGTATCTTGATCAGAGTGGTAGTTACATACACGTACAAAAATAAGACAAACTGCATTTCTGAAAAACCACAGAAGCCTTTATTAAACAAAAATAGTAAAACGTGAAGCTACTGTTTCTCAGTAGGTTTTAAGTATCTAGATTATGTTGTTGTTATGTGCCATGGAGTCGGTTACGACTCATAGTGACCCCGTACAGGGTTTCCAAGGCTGTAAATCTTTATGGGAGCAGAAAGCCTCATCTTTCTCCCGCAGAACAGCTGCTGACCTTGCGGTTCACAACCCGATTCGTAACCACTACGCTATCAGAGCCTCCATATGTCAATGCACTTCTTTAATGTGGTGTTTCTATCTCGCTAACCTTTCCCAGAAGATGTCTGTGCTCTGTGACATATACCATGTCAAAACGGCAGTTTCTGCATCCTTGGTGAACACAGATGGTGTTCCTTTGTGTTTGGGGAACAAAAAGAAGTTTGAAACAGCAAAGTAGGGACTGAAGGATGGATGAGGTAAGGTTTCCCAACAAAATTCTGCTAAGTTAGCCTTTGCTACCCAGAAAGAATTAACAGGTGCATTATCTTGATAGAAAACAATTTGTTGACAAAACTTTGCCGTTTTCCTCACCACCAGCACCATTTTCAATGTTCTCAAAACTTGACTGTCCTGAGTCCCTCATGGAAATGCTATTAAGGTTACACCATTCGAATTCCAAAAATCACAATAACCTAAGCTGACCTTGCAGCCTTGAATTCAGCTGATTCCCTTGGAAGCTACTGTTTTAATTGGATCTTGCTCTCTGTATCATATTGGTAAAATTAAGTCTAGTCCTCAATTTCAATAGTTGCACAAAATTATCTTGATTTACTTAAATTTTGCTTAAGGACTAGTGGAAAAACCATCTTTTTGAGCTAGCTGATCTCCACAATATTTTTGGCACCCACTGAACCAAAAACTTGCTGAGGCTAAGATATTGGCTTAAATTGGAAAATGCCAAACCACGTGAGGTCTCAACTTCAATAGTTATCACATCATTAGTAATTCTATGGCCGTCTTCTACAAGTTTCTGAACTTCAACCACAGTTTCGTCATTTGTCAAGGTTGACGTCTTCCCTCTCTTGTTGAGGTCTTCCCAACCTTCCTTAAAATACTTAATCACTCTAAAAACTGTTCGTTTTATGTAAGGCAATATTCCCACAACTTGTTGCAAAGCTCAGTTTGGGAAGATGTCTACTGAGTTTAGTTAAAAATTTGATATTAGCCCTGACCTCACGAATCGCTCTTTTCCAGAGCATAAAAAGTATCCATTTCTTGAAAACAAGCACATAGAATTTGTCCCACGCATGCATGAACTGGAATTCTAGTGCTTTTTGACTTCTGTGTGTGTGTGTGTGTGTGTGAAAGCATATTGACAAGTACAGCTTCAGCTTACTCTTTGTGACTCTGAGACAAAAGGAGAAAAATTGATCAACAGAATGGGAGGTCTTTCAGTCTCTGTATTGAGGACTCATGTTTTATAGCTGCTTTAGGCACAGTCATATTCCCTCATCACAAAATTTTGGGTCTTAAAATAATGAATTTTTTTATATTGATTGAAAATGCTTTATTTCTATAATTTAGTTTAAAAAACCTAACACAATAAAGTCAGATAATTTTAAATTATCTGGTAAGTGCAGTTTTACTTCTGCAGCATTCTGGAAAATTATTATATATTTGCTTTCCGGCAGAGATTACCATTAAAATGCTATAATTATTACCATTTACAAACACTGGCAAACAAATTGAATAATTATCCTGATCCACAATTTAGCTGATCTATATTGTTTCATCTTTTAACCACAAAGATACCATAATTAGAAGAGTTACGAGAATCTTCAATAGGTTTGTGGAAAATTTCTTCTCTTTTAATTCTACTTTTCCATAGACTTTTGGAAGAAACAACATATTTCAAAATTTCTAATCAAAAGGGTCCTTGAACCTGTAAAAAGTTGATTGTTTCCTGAGTCGAGAGTAAGAAACTGAGATCAAAGCTGAGAGAGCAACCTGGTATTTTAGTATATAACTCCATCTAAAAACATTAACTGTTTAATAATGAAATGGACCTTGAATTTCAAATATTCAATGCTATAACACTTCTTCAATGCTCTAGTTTCCTTCATTCTGAGAAAATACTGATATACTTACTCTTGATGTGTTGTGCAAAATTTAGTAAGCCGTTCAAAATCTTCATTAAATCCTTTTTCTGCATTCCTTTGAGATATAACTGTATGTGGTTGCACAGTTTTCCATTTTGTTTCTAAATTTAAAATATTTATTAGTCACTGCTTCTTACAAAAATATTTCAACCCCAGCCCACTGCCCCTGAGTCGATCCCAGCTTATGGAGACCTAGGGGACAGAGCAGAAGTGCTGCTTTGGGTTTCTGAAACGGCAACGCTTTACAGGAGCACACAGCTTCATCTTACTCTTGCAGAGTGGCTTTGAATCACTGACCTTTCAATTAGCACCCAACACAACCCACAGCACCACCAGGGCTTCTTACAAACATATTTAGGAGGGAGAAAACAGTTGCCTGGCACTACTGACAAATATTAATATGCACAATTATTTTCTCAACAACCCAAATAATAGAGAAATAGTTAAGTGATTACTTTTCAATATATATATTAGATCAAATTGATCAGAAAAAATTAAACTACAAGTATTCTTTTCTTGTAATTAACATGAAGATGAAAACACAAAGACAAAATTTTCTCACAATACATAGAATTATTGTAAAAATGCAATTTTCTAACTTTACTGTGGAAACGTCAATTTCCTGACTGTGGTGTAATGAATTATTTATACGTCTCTTCTAGATTTTGTCTTTTAAAATTCCACCAAATGAATCTTTTCCTTATGGATCTGGATAAAAGAAGATGCTGATAGAATGACATGATTCAGTTGTGGATGTTAACAGTCCACTGTAATTGTCAAAACATGAAACTCTAGCATCGGTATGAAATGCGCCACCTCAGAAGCAGAAATGGGGGATCTCACTACCTTCAAAAAAGAAGAGTCAGGAGTGGAATGAGTCCTTTGAACCATGAGATCTTTGCACAAAGAAACACCCTAACACAGGGACAGAAAGCTAATAACACCAAGGAAGTGCAGAGGATTAGCAGCAGCAGCAGCAGCAGCAGCAGCAGCAGCAGCAGCAGCAGCAGCAGCAGCAACAAAACCAAGAATCAGAGCATGAGACAGAGGGTGGGCTTCCCTGTCCACGGAACAAGTAAAACGGAGTGACTTTGAGCAAGAAGCATGCTTGCAGAATAGGGTGCCTCCAAGGCACTTACTTTGGGGAGGTAGGTTTGCTGATCCATAGAGTTAGAGCTGAGTGACTTAAGGTTGAGGCTTGCGATGGAGTGGCGGGCCATGTGGGCATTTATCAGCAGTCTAAAAAAGCTTTTTAACTTAACCGAGGCCTGACAGAGGATACAGCTGAGGAGACAATGCCCTGAATGAAAAACTGTCCTGAATATTTCTGACGCTGAATTGCAACCTGTTAATTTGCCTTGTGACTCCACAACTATGAATATAGTGTCTGAGTTCTGCGTGGCCATTGCAATGAATTACTGAACCCAGGTTAAGTAGAGTGTACTGTGGGAGGGATGGCTGTTGCCCCATTTTTTTCTTCTTTTTGCACTGTCAAATACGTTAACTTACTAGATAGCAACTAATTAGATGACAGATAATTCCATATTCTATGTTAGTTTATTATACTCACCCCATTTTTCTTGAATGACAGAAAGATTTGCAAGCAATTGCTCATGATATAATCGTTCAAGCTGAATGAATTTCATTGCTTTCTCATCTGAAGGAAAATTTAAGGAAAACAAAAATCCAGATTTTTACATTTAGCCCCATACTTCAAGAATGTCCTGTTAAAGTTAAGAAAGTTGTGGCTTACTAAACAATGAGACGGTTCTGAATATTTTTAGATTTAAATATATGTAAAACAACATTTCTTGATTTTGTAGTAGGTAAATTTTGATGCAGCATATTATGCAGTAGTTACTGGGTTCCATAAGGAGCTCTGGTAGCGTAGTGGTTACGAATCAGGCTGCGAACCGCAAGGTCAGCAGTTCGAAACTACCAGCTGTTCCGCGGGAGAAAGAGGAGGCTTTCTGCTCCCATAAAGATTTACACCCTCGGAAACCCTGTACAGGGTCGCTATGAGTCGGAACCGACTCCACAGCACATAACAACAACAACACTGGGTTCCATATTATTAGCAAACTGCAGAAATGGAAAGGTTTTAATGTGCATGAAATGTTAATTGTTGTGGTTAAAATCTATTGAATCGATTATGACTTATGCTCTTGCAGTTAGGTGCCATTGAGTCAGTACCATACAACAGAACGAAACACTGCCCCGTTCTGAGCCAACCTCACAATTGTTGCCAAGCTTGAGCTCATTGATGTCATCACTTTGCCAAACTATCTCACTGGTGCTCTTCCTCTTTTTCTATGACCTTCCACCTTACAACATGATATCCTTCTCCAGTGACTGGTCCTTCCTGACATGTCCGAAGTATGAGAGACGAAGCCTGGCCATC
>NW_006408683.1:2883828-2891738 GCF_000296735.1 Chrysochloris asiatica
AACCCTTGTAGGAATTTTAGTTTTAAATTTACCTTTGTTTCAGGTTTCTTTACCCACTAGGAACACACACAAAGAAGGAAATTGTGTTTTGGTCCATGTGGTAATCTATGATTGTTTTTCCTTTCCTGAAGGAAGTTTTTTGTTTGATATCTTGTTAAGAAGAGATACATTGTTTTTTAGGTGTCACTCATACAACTCTAAACACAAATTTGTCTAAATATCTGTCAATATATTTAGAGAATCAAGTACTCAAAAACAATAAAATGACAGAAAAATTCTTTACCCAGACCCATCTGATCCACTCTGAACAGAACCGACTACCATCTCTTCCTGGTACTGAACTCTTCAAAGCCCAGAGATTACCTTCACCTCTCTCCTGGGTGAGATCCCCAGTTTACTGTGTCTGGTATCTCCCAGTTCCTTGAATTACTCCCTTGTTTTGGTAGAATCCATCCTCTAGTGGCTTCCTGAAAATGGATATAGAGGAGATACCACAGACCCTGAGGTGGGAACATCCTTGGTATATCTGAAGGATTACTAGGCCAGTGAAAAGGAGTGAATAAGAAGGAGAGGATTAGAACTAAGATCTGAGAGGTACCAGGGACAGATCATGGAGAGTCCTGTAGGTCATGGTGAGGATTTTGGTTTCACTCTGAATGAAAAGGAAAGCATTTAGAGGGTTCTAGACAGTGGAGTGGTATTATCTGACATACATTTCAGCTGGTTGGGTGAGGGAAAAAGTACGTAAGGGGTGAATTCAAACAAAGTATCTGGTCTGAGAACAGGAGGTATGGAGCTGCCATTTAAGAGGAGAAAGACTAGGAAAACAGAATATTTGGGAGAAAAATCAAAGTTTAATTTTAGACGTATTAAGTTTGAGATGTCCATCACACATATCAGACATTCTGATATTAAATGCAGAGTTCAGGGAAGAAAGAGGACAACCACCACATGCCTGGTTGAAATCACCCAGGGAATGAGTATAGATTAGAAGAGATAAAAACTGAAAGCTGAGTCACTTTCTAGTAAAATATTTGAGACCAGCAAATGAGTCTGGGAAGGCATGGTCAGTGAGCACAGAGGGAAAAGAGCAGTGTCCGAAAAGGTAAATAAAGTACTTAAAAATAGAACAAGATATCAACGTGCCAAACACTTTAAACAGCTCCAGTAAAAAGAAAACTGAGAATCAAGCCTGGATTTGGACACCATGGAGGCCACTGGTGATCTTTACACTGCGATACTGGAGGAGTAGGGGTGATGCAAAGATGAAACACGCCCAGCTGCTAACAGAAAGTTTGAGTCCACTCAAGGCACCTCAGGAGAAAGGCCTGCTGCTGACACACCAGCCACTGGAAGCCCTCAGGAGCACTGCTCTACTCTGCACACAAGGTCATCATGAGTCAGTGAGCTCTACAGCAACTAGTTTGTTTAAAAATCTTGACAACCAAATGCAATGTGTGATCCTTGACTAGATTCTATATGAAAAGATAGTTATAAAAAACAACCATGAAAAAATTTGAGGGAAATTTAAATTGTTTCACAAGGGTAAGTCTAAAAATATTGCTAAAAAATAACAACAAAACAACCTTAACAGGAAAAACAAAATGTTAAGCTATTGTTTCTTCACATATCCTCCACCTAGCTCTACACACTTCTGAAGGTGGTGTTTCCATCTCTCTAACCCTTCCCCAGAAGTCCTGATGTGGCACTGTAGGATAAGCACTGGCCTGTTAAACTAAAGGTCACGGTTCACCCCCACCAGCAACTTCTTGGAAACCTTATACAGCGTCGTTAGGAGTCAGAACCAACTCAGCAACACTTAACAACAACAACAACCTTTCCCCAAAGTATTCTGTGCTCTTTGACTTACAACACATCAAAACAGCAGTTTTGGCATCCTTGAGAGACTCAAATTGTGTTCTTTTGAAATGTTGTTTGAGTTTGGGGAACAAAAGGAAGCCTTAGGGGCCAAGATGAGGGCTGTAGGGTGGATGGGAACTTCCAGTAGAATAGCTTTTGTTACCTTGGCAAATGTGCGGGTACACTGTCATGGTAGAAAAATTTCCTTGGACAACTTTCTAGCCTTCTTCTCAGTTGTCAATTTCCTTAAAATTTCATAAGACCCCATAATCATCCTGTCCTTTGAGGTTCCCCCCCCCAAAAAAAAACAGTCACCAGAACCTTCTGAGCCAATCTCTCTGCCTGGAATTAAACTGGCTCAGCAGCATCCCTCAGAAGCCACTTTTCTAACTGGACTTCTCTTTTATGGAAGGCACTGGCACCTTAACAAGAGTAAGACAAATGTATCACTGAAAAACTTGTCTGCAGGCATCCAATGAACAGTGCTGATATAATATTATCATGTAGGTTATGCAAAAGAGTACCCTTGTTTTGGGGAGTAAAGAGTATAAGTATTTAAGGGTTACATTCCATAATGTCTGCATCTTATCTTAAAAAATATTTTAATGAAAAAAAAAATTGTGTGTGTGTGTGAGAGAGAGAGACAGAAAGAAGCAGAGAGAGAAAAAAATTTGGGAAAATGTCAATACCTGGTGAATCAAGGTGGAAGGCACAGTGTAAGGGTAGAAAATTACTAAAATGAATATAAAAGCAGATCCATTCCCCCAGGGAGGTTATAAAAGGTTGGTTCTTTTTTTTTTTTTTAATTGGGCTGATCAAGGTAGTCATCATATAACTCCTGTTGCCTGATGTATCAACTTACTAAACTTTGGCATCTCTGTCTTCTTTTCCAGCAAGCCATCTCTGAATTAGCGGCAGTGAGTATATAGTTATAACACTTAATATTCAGCTTTTACTGTGTACCAAGCACTATCTTAAATGCTTTTATGTTCATGATCACATTTAGTCCTTTATATAAAATTGAATGCCACTTAGCTTTCAGGGGTAAACCAAACAAAGCCCACACCCAAACCACCACTGCATTCTCTAAACTATTTTCCAAGAGAGAAGAGATTGCTGAGATATTTAAAGAGCATAGTTTACAGGCCTCGGCAAACTGATATGTGGAAATTGGCTTTGAAACATAAAATAATTAAAGAACATTCAGGCATGACTGAGACCATTATCATCATACTGCCTAAAAACATGATTTTCTTGGCCACAGGATGACCTGTCAATAGAGAAAATATTCTTCGTTTAATGTAACAACTTATGCCTTGAAAAACATCTGTCCATACTTGTTATTTCTATTACTACTCCAAATCTTGTTTACTGAATTTTCAAAATGAAATCCTATAGAAAAGTTCAAAGAATAGTAACATCAACTTTTCACCTGTTGTTTGTTGTTGCTGAGTTGTTAAGTGCCAAAGAGTTGGTTCCGAACCAGAAAGACAGTGCTGTTAAATAGTTCTGACTCATAAAGACCCTGTCTAGGGTTTCCAAGGAACGGCTGGTGAGTTCGAACCACCAACCTTGTGATTCAAACAACTATGCGGTCTAGTGCTTATCTTATAGCACCACACCAAGACCTAGATTTGTCAATTGTTCCATTGTGCCAAATGCTTTCTCCATCTCTCTCCTTCATATTTTTGTTAGTAAGGTACTTTAAGTACATTACAGGTATTATGACACTTCGTAATATGCTTGCTATACCTGCATATCCCCAAATAAGGATACTCTCCTCTAAACCTATAATGTCACTAACCCCAAGAAATTAAGCACTGGTACAATAAAATATTTAATATACAGCTCATATTCAAATTTCCCTCAAGATGTTAGAAAACAGATGCAAGATGCAGCAAATGGAATAAACAAATTCTAGCCACATCTAGTATTATAAAGAACTAGTTTTGTGAGGGCATTTCAATGCCACCATTTACAACAGACGATGGTTATACTCAACTTTCTAAGTCATTTGGAAGATGAAATAACAGTGAGTGCGAATACCCTTCTAACTCGAACCACTGCACACACGTAACAAAGGCTGAAAGGTCTCAACTATGGCATTAGTAACTTTTACTGGCCAAAAAGCAGCACATACTTTCTCAAAGGCATCCTTCAAGTCAATAAAGAAGGTAAAAATAAATCCGTAAGAATATACATGCTGGGTGCCTGCCGTGTCTCCGAACCAGCAGGCCCTGAATCGAGCCATGAGGGAGCTGGACCAAGAATGACAGAAGCTGGAGACCCAGGAGAAGAAAATCATCACAGACATTAAGAAGATGGCCAAACAGGGTCAGATGGATGCTGTGCGTATCATGGCCAAGGACCTGGTACGCACCCGGCGCTACGTGCACAAGTTTGTGCTGATGCGGGCCAACATCCAGGCCGTGTCCCTCAAGATACAGATGCTCAAGTCCAACAACTCAATGGCACAAGCCATGAACGGCGTTACCAAGGTGATGGGAACCATGAACAGACAGCTGAAGATTCCCCAGATCCAAAAGATCATGATGGAGTTTGAACGGTAGGCAGAAATCATGGACATGAAGGAGGAGATGGTAAATGATGCTATCAATAATGCCATGGGTGACGAAGATGACTAGGAGGAGAGTGATGCTGTTGTGTCCCAGGTCTTGGATGAGCTGGGACAGAACCTGACAGATGAACTTTCCAATCTCCTCTCAATAGGGGGCTCAATCAGTGTGGCTGCTGGTGGGAAGAAAGCAGAGGCTGCAACCTCAGCCCTGGCGAATGCAGATGCACACCTGGAAGAACGGCTCAAGAACCTGCAGAGGGACTAATTGACCCCTCCCCACCCTGCTACCCTTGCGGGGCCATGGGTGGTCCAGCTGGAATAAAGAATGGACACTAAAAAAAGAATACACATGCTTCTCCTTCGGGACAAAAGCTGTTTTACTTTTTAAAAAAGAAAAATTACTCATAGCTCATTGCCAAAGTAAAAATAAATTAAATTAAAAGGAAAACTGTCTCTATTCAAATATGTACCATTATTTAAAATGAAATGCAGCTAAAAAATACATTGCTTTTTCCTGCATTAGCTTTTGTGTAAAAAAGCTCCCTCACCTCTGTCCTAAAAGGTCGTCCAGTCTCCCAAGTTTTCTATCTTCTATGTTACCTCCCCAATCATTGAAAGAGCAATCTATTTTTAAAAGATTCAAATTCGATTCTGACACTCCCCTAATTAAAAACACCCAGCTCCTAAAATAAGACCTTATGTCACCAGCTATCCAATCTTTCCTCCTATCTTTTCCATCTGAATCTTCAACATCCAGCCATCCCTTTGTACAGGTGTGTCTTTCTTCATGTACCAGCTTACGGTTCATCTACTGAACTCCTACACATTCTTCAAAACCCACGTCAAGAGTTCCCATCTTTGCCTACAAGACAAAGTTCACTCATTTTGTACAATCTCTGAACTTTAAATATATGTCTTCTCTAACAATGAATACAGAATTTTGCAATTAACTATCTACATACCTGTTTCACCTATTCCATAGTGGCTCTTTTAAAAACTAAAACCAAAATGCTGTCTGCTTGATTCTGACTCACAGCAACTCTACAGGATTGAGTGGAACTACCCCATAGATTTTCTAAGGCTGTAAATCTTTTTTAAATGTTATATTGTGAATTATGTGATGATTTACATGGGAGAATATTAGCTTTACATTCATCCTATCATATATTGCCCCCCCCCCCAATTTGTCAGCACACAGCCCCCCTCCCTCTCTGGGTCTAAAGTCCTCAGACGCTCGATCTCTCCACATCACCGTCTCTGCCTCCATCTCTGGTGGCACTGCTTCTCTGGGTAGGGTCCCGCTCTCCACTCTTCTCCGTTGATGGTCCCAGGGACCTCCGCTCCTGGACTGCAAAGTCAACCTTTACATTTCCAACCCTCACAAGCAATCCTGATAACAACTATTCACTATTGTATCTCAAGAAACCTATCCACATCTATCATTAGCCCTGCCCAGACAGACTGGATACTACTCAGTGGAGATTCTACCTTGTTCCACACCATCTGGATCTAGGTTCCCTCTTGAAAGCTTGTAAGTCAGTCACTTCTTGCCTCTGTAGCCCCCGTTCCCCCATTGTAGGTAGCCAATGTTCAAGTTGCCCATCCCTGACTACTCTGTATATGGAGGGGGTGGGAATGAGCCTCGCTGTAGGTGTAGGTCAAGTTCATCAAATTGTATCAGATTACTCTTTTTTCCCTCTTCTTTCTTCTTCTAGTTGAGCTCTGATCATCCAGTTATTGAAGCCAGGTCAAGTGGGTATTATTTGCAAGTGTAGGTGTTCTTATACATATGCCATCTCTTCTTATCATCTGGATGTTTCACTCTCCACTCCAGTCCTGCGTGGCTATGCCACTGACTGTGGGCCCAAGAGTCCCCAGATCTTGCCACACTGCTGGCCCGCCAGGTCTCCACTCAGGTTCACAGGAGTCTACTAAACATTGTAGGGCTTAGCTCGCAGCTTCATTGCTGTTATGCTGTAAATCTTTATGGAAACAAACTGCCACATCTTTCTTCTGTGAAGTACCTAGTAGGTTCAAACCACCAACATTTTTGTTCACAGCTGGGTACTGTTCTAATTTAACCACTGTACAACCAGAATTCACTTTTCATAGAATATACCCTACTTATTAATCTTTCCCAGTATCGGGTATCATTCTTGGCACAAAATTGGTACTAAGAATTTGACATATTGACTCTTACTTGTACACAGTTTAACCACTATATAAAAGGAGTTACTGGCGAGGCTTGATGGTGGCTAGGGTGGAGGTGCAGTGAAGGTCACGGTCAGCAATAACACAGATTACCAGGCAGAGCAGATCCAGGGCAGGGCTCCAAAACTCAGAACCACAGAGATAGGAATATTTCAAAAGTTTGAAGGCTTGTAGCCTGTGGAGTTTGGAACTGAAATAAAAAATTGTGTACTTTTGAATCTGCCGGGCCGGGCTCAGAGGCCCAAGCAGACATCCTGGGCGAGACCAAGCGACAGAACGAAACAGGGGGAGCAGAAACACCATGAAAAAACACTGCGGGAACCTTGGAACAAAGGTGGACAATATACTTTGTCAGTTTTGCTTTGTTCTGATTTTCTTTTTTTCTTTTGTATCTGGTAATTGGCACGCTCACTGGTTGCCCACCTCCATTCTGGTGAAGAGAGGGAGAGCATGAGATGAGTGGCCACCCCCACCCTCACCACTGGTGGGTTCTTCTGCCACACATGCGCACAGATGCTCAGCCCAAATGGAGGCCTTGAACTTTTATTATGTTCCCTTTTTGTTCTGTTTTTTATCACGGGAAAGAGTAGGAGAGTGCTGAAGGGAGAGAAGGAGAGTTTAAAGGCAAAACATGCCAAAGGTTGGATTGGAGCCTGGCAACTTGGAATCTCTTGGGCAGCTCTGAAGGCAGGAACTTAGGACTTTAAAGCATGCCTGAAATGGAGCCAGAGATGATGACGTGGAGCAATGGAGCAACTGGAGACTTTAGATCAAGAGAGGGAAAGCGACGGTGTGCTGAAGACCTGGGGGCACGGGGGAAGGATCCCATGAAAGGGATTGTAACTATGGGAATGAGACGATATACAATAGAATGAATGTAAAACTAATGTTCTCCCATGTAAACTATCATATAATTCACAAAAAAAAGCATATTCATATTAAGCTACAGTTGTTGTTTTTTTCCCGTCTGTTTCTTCTCTCCCTCCTCTCCGTTTTCTGTGATTAGAAAGTGCAGTATTCAGTCTTGTTTTTGTTGGTGCTGCTATTTTTTTCCTCTCATTTCCCCTCCCCGCTGACTGGTGTTGTTTTGCTGTTATATGTCCCCCAACCCTTCTTCCTTTGAGGACTCTTTGTCTCCCTATATTACACAAGAAGAGTCAGCAACTGCTGCCATATAGCCAAGCTACAATCACACTCTATAAAACACCAAAACCCAGGCAAGAACCAATACCATCTGCCATATACCAGGGAAACAGACAAC
>NW_006408683.1:2896023-2913004 GCF_000296735.1 Chrysochloris asiatica
GATTGTAACCATGGCAATGAAACGATATATGATAGAATGAATGTAAAACTAATGTTCTTCCATGTAAACTATCAAATAATTACAATAAACCATAAAAAAAAATTTTAAATAAATAGTGACGGTGGAGGAATGTTAAAAAAAAACAACAATAGGATGAATGTAAAACTGATATCCTCCCATGTAAACCCACAATTCACAATAAAAACTTAACGAAAAAAAAAAAAAAAAGAGTTACTCACTGTCTGAACTATGGATTATTCAAGGCCACCAGTCATTAAAATAACAAATTTTCCAATAGTTGTAACCAACTCCATGGCATATAGGCACAACCACCACCACCACTGATCCAGGGCCACCTCTCTTGGACTCACCAGCAAGAAGCGGAGTTGAATTAATCCTGGAGAATCTGATTTCGGATTCTTTCAAACAATGGCACCAGAATTTTAATGCAGCTGTAAGTAAAGATTATAGTAGTACCTGATGAAGGCAAAGGGGAAGTGCCCTGGAGTCCAGCTGCTCCACTTCACCTTGTACAAGCGAGAACAGGTACTGCAGAACTAGCTTTGGAGCTTCTAGTTGTTCATTAGCATTTACTTCAGCATCGTCTTCAGCACCAACAGCTTGTGTGGCTGCACTGACTGTCTTTTCTTGCATTAAAGGTGTACTAACCCCCGAAGAAAGTCCTTTAAGAAGTAAACAAAACATCTATGTTAAGGATAAATTCCCATCAAGATGGAACACCTTAAAACAATCATGTTTGTTAATCAGAAAACCTTCAAATAAAGTTAAAATCAATGAAAAAAGCCAGAAACCACAAATTATTGTCCTCATTAAGACTGTGCTGACATCTGATTGCTTCTATTAGCATATACATAAACCTTTTTTTTTTTTTTGCAGAAATATAACTAAGAATATTAATTTAAAAATTATACAAAGCAAAGTATGCAGGTTAAAACCTGGCCAAAAAGTTGATTTTCCTAAAGGAAAAATGGATTCGCTATAATTTTAAGTACCAGTTTGCCTGAAATGAAAGAGGACTAAACATGAGGTAAACGTATTTATCACAGGAAATGGTTAGAGGTGAGCCCTCCTCTCTACACTGTAGTCTATCACTCTAGAATTACTTTTCTATCCCTAGAGAGCAGCAGAAATTTAGGAATTCAGTGCCACTGAAATGTCTTTCCTAATAAAAAAGTTGAACAACATAAACTTGTAGAAACAATAAAGGTTTAAATAAATGTCTAACCAACTGCTCCTAAAATGATACACTAAATTAATTTTTTTTTTAAATTTTAAAGTTCAACTTATAGGATCTCAGCATCAGATCTAATTTTCATGGTCAAATTGAATAGGCTGTCGACATCTGTACATATCTTCAGCTCTTCAGCTCTTCAGCTAGTCTGTCTCTGTAAAGATTTTTCAGTATGTTGTTAGGTGCTGTTGAGTCAGTTCCAACACATAGGGACCCGATGCACAACAAAATTTCACACTGTGGGTCTTAAGCCATCCTTACAATTGTTATTATAATTGAGCCCACTGCTGCTACCACTGTGGCAATCCATCTCCTTTGGTGGGTGGGTGGGGGGTTCCCACTTTCTCATAGATACTCCATTTTACCCAGTATGAGGGACTGGCCCCTACTGATTAGAGAGATGAGGTCTCACCATTCCTTGCTTCTAAGGAGCATTCTTGGCTGTACTTCTTCCACAATCAAGGTTGCCCCCCTCCTAAGTGGCTCTTGCCCATTCTTGTTATTGTTGTTAAGTGCCATCGAGTCAGTTCTGACCCATAGAGACCCTGTATAGGGCTTCCGAGGAGTGGCTGATGAGCTGGAACCCCTAACCTTGTAGTTCAAACTGACTATGCAGTCCAGCACATTAATTCACAGTGCCACACCCTAATAAAATGCCTTGAAATTTTCTGTGCAATCTCTGTCAGTGATGGAGAACAAATTTCCGAGGAGCTTCCAGACTAAGCTTTACTAGGAGAAAAGACCTGGTCATCTACTTCTGAAAATCAGCCAGAGAAACCCTAAATTGGATCAGTGATCAGATCCTGTTGTGCTTGGAGTCACCATGAGTCAGGGATTCCTCAGTGGTAGTTAACAATGTTATATACTCATATTTTACCAAACCACAATCTGTGTCCTTCTCTTTCACATGAGCCTGAAGTTACCTTACTGTCCTAGGTATCTTGTATGTGGCCTCACAGTATATAGCAAGCAGGGCTGCATTACAGTAATGAGTGCAAAAGCTTCATCACTATTAGAGGATACCTTTCACAGCACAGGGGTTATTTATGCACCCAATTGTATCCAGCAGAGTATCTTGGCACTATAATTCCAAGTCTTGTGCCTCTTTGTTTAAACACCTAAGGTGTTTCTTTTGAAATGTAGAGAAATTCTTTATTATGAATTTTATGTCAGCTGGTCTCTATTTCTTTTTAAATGTTTTTTTGTGAGTTGGGTGAATAATAACAGAGCATATTAGTTTTTCTGTTCAAGAATTAATAAACATTTTGCTTCACCTGACCGACTGCAGTCCCCTCCAAGGGACATCACTTACCTCACTTCCTCCCTGTGTTTCCTGTTTCCATCCCTCCTTCTTTCCTTATCATTTGAACTGTCTGAACTTAGTCTTGGGAAAAATGGTGCCCTTGTAAACTCAAATGGATGATTACTCTGAGGAGTGCATACCTCCCTAGTGTTACTGTTCCCCCTTACACACCTGTCTATTGTTTGGTTGAAAATTGAGCTCTGGCTATGAGTTAATTTCTAGACCTGAACTGTGACTAAGGATCATCATCTCTGGGGTTCCACCAGTCTCTATCTGACCAGTAAGCCTGCTCTCTTTTTATTATTATATTTTGAGTTTTGTTCCACTTTTTCTCCCACTGTTTCAGGACTTTCTAATGGGATCCCTTTCAGAGACATCAGCAGCAATGGCCAGATCCCATTTCATTCTTAAGGTCTCAAAGTCATGGAGACTGAAGTACATGTAGTTCATTGGAACTCTGGAATAATCATTTCCCTGCACCTTTAATTTTCTTCACTCTTCTTTGCTCTGGACAGAGAGAGGTCAATAGTAGAACCTTAGATAGCCGCTCACAAGTTTTATGACCCTAGTCACTACTCACTAAGTAGAATGTAGAGCACTGTCTTTTGTAAACTATGTTATGCCAACTGACCTGCAACTATGGTCCCAAGCTTCCAGGAACAGTGACTCATTCCCTCCAGGTGTTATGTTAAGGCTAAGAAATTTATATACCTTTGATCCTAGTTTGCTCCATTATAAACATATATATGCTTGCAGTTCACACAAATATGTTTATACAACTATCATCTGCCCAACAGATAAATGGTCGAGTGTATGCCCTTTTGCCTACTCATGCCTGTTCATCTCACCTGCCTGTCTATGTATCCACCTGAAGATAAGAATTTGTTACTTCTTAGAATACAGAATGTGTATGTAATGGTTTTTATCTTTGTTGTCTGTAACTCTAGTACACTTCTCCAATTCTTTTAATGATATTGTGTTAGAAAACAGTATGATGCTTCCTTAAGAAGTTGTAAATAGAAAGTACTATTTGATCCAGCAATCTCACTAATAGATATATTTCTATCCTAAAGAAAGAAGAGCCAGGGTACTGACATATATATGTACACTTACGTCCACTGGAGCATTGGTGACAATTGCAAAGAGATGAAAACAACCTAAATATCCACCAACGGATGAATGGATTAAAAAACTATGCTATACACAGAATAGAATATCATGCAATATTTAAGAATAACAAAGAATCTGCAAAACACCTCAAAAAAAAAAGGGGGGGCAAATATTGTTTGAGTCCACTATTATAAAAAGTCAAGGAAAGGTTTGCACACACAAAAAAAGAATAAAAGCAATTCTTTGATGGTTACCTTTACCTAAAATATTAGGAACTTCACTTTAGAAGGTCCTGGAGAGAGAGAAAATGTGGAACAAAACTCAAAAAGTTTTAAAAACTGGGCTTACTGGTTAGAAAGAGACGAGGAACCTGAGACTTGGTCACTCTTCAGGTCTGGAACTGAACTCAGCCAAACAGTAGACACATATATAGTGGGGGCAACAATACTAGTAAGTTATGCTTCACCAAGGAATGCTCAACCATTCAAGATCAGAAGGACAACATTTACCTAAAGACGAAGTTCAGCAGGGTTGGGAAGGAGGGTGGAATGGAAACAAGAATCACAGGAAAGAAGTGAGATAACTGAAGCTACACAGAGGAGACTGCAATGAAACAAAGTATATCATCTGCTGATTGTAAAACTGGTAATCTACTTTGTAAACCTTTATGTATTTCAAAATACAAAGTTAGCAATGTACCCTGACATTATTCATGTCCCTTTAAATAAGCTAGCATTGATCAGATACTTGTGAATATATTTTTCACTGCATGATAAATAATTATCACATACAAAATGGTAGAGTAGGAAAGGCCTGTGGCTTTTTCACTTGTTCGTGCCCCAACTACTCCACAGCTCATTAGTATTAAGTGTATCCAGTAAGTTCTGGCTCTTAGAGACCCTAAGCATACCAGAATGAAGCACTACTCCATCCTGTGCCATCCTCACAATTGTAAGTTTGAACCCACTGTGGCTGCCACTGGGTCAAATTCATCTCATGGGAATCTTCCTTTTTTTAGCTGACCATTCACTTTGCCAAGATAACTCAGGGACTTATTCCTCCTGACAATATGTCAATAAGATGAAAAACGAAGTCTCACCATGCTCACTTCTAAAGAGCATTCTACCTATACTTCTTCCAACACAGACTTTGTTCTTCTAGCAATCCACATTACTTTCAATATCCTTTGCCAACACCATAATTCAAATGCATCAATTCTTCTGTGGCCTCAACTCATAACGACCTGTATAGGGTTTCCAAAAATTAGCTGGTTGAGTCTGAACCATCGCCGGCTTTGTGGTTCAAACCGACCTTGTGATCCAGTGTTTTTCCTACAGTCCCACACCAGGATATGAGTCCACTGGAAATATCATAGCTTAGGTCAGGTATACCTTATTCCTCCAACTATCTTTGTTCTTTAACACTTTGAAGACGTCTCTTGCAGATTTGCCTAATGCTGTACATACTTTGATTTCTTGACTGCTACCTCAAGGAGTGTTGATTGAGGATACAAGCAAAATGATCATAATGAAATGGTCATGATGCTATTTACTAATCCAGTACTTTTGTTTTCTTTATATTTAGGTGTAATCTATATTGAAGGGTGTAATTAATGATCTTCATGAGTAAGAATTTCAAGTCCTCTTTCCTTCCAGCAAGCAAGATTGTAACACCTGCATATCGCAAGCTATTAATGAGTGTTGTCATTAGGTGCCATAAAGTTGACACCAACTCATAGCAATCCTAAGCACAACAGAATGAAACATGCACCAACCTCACAACTGTTGCTACACCTGAGCCCATTGCTACTGCCACTGTGCCAATCCATCTTGTTGGGGGTCCTCCTCTTTTTCTCTGACCTTCCACTTTACCAAACTGACATCCTTCTCCAAAGACTGGCCCCTCCTAATAATATTTCCAAAGTATGAGAGACAAAGTCTGGTCATCCTGGCTTCCAAAGAGCATTCTCTACCTGTACTTTTTCCAACACACATTGGTTTGTTTATTGACAATCCATTGAACTATTAATATTCTCCTCCAACTCCATAACTCAAATGCCATCAATTCTTCTAAGGTCTTCCTTATTCACTGTCCCACTTTCACATACATATGAGGTTACTGAAAATATCACGGCTTCGATAAGGTGCATCTTAGTCCTCAAACTGACATCTTTGCTCTTCAACATTTTAAATAGACATTTTGCAGCAGATTTGTCTAATGCAATAATACATCATCTTATTTCTTGACTGCTGCTTCCATGAGTGCTGATAGTTGTTCTGACCAAAATGAAGTCTTTGACAACTTCAATCTTTTCTCTGTTGAAAAGTATGTTGTTTATTGGTCCAGTGGTGAAGATTTTTGTCTTCTTTACATTGAGGTTCAACCCATACCTAAGGCGGTGGTCTTTGATATTCGTCAGTAAATGTTTTAAGTCCTCTTCGCTTTCATTTAGCAAGGTTGTTATCATCTGCATATTGCAGGTTGTTAATGAATCTTCCTCCAATCCTGAGGCCACATTTTTCTTCATATAATCTGCTTCTTGGATTATCTGTTCAGCATACAGATTGAGTAAATATGGTGAAAGAATATAACCCTGGCACACACCTTCCCTAATTTTAAACCATTCAGTGTTCCCGTGTTCTGTTCAAACAACTGCCTCTTGGTCTATGTACAGGTCCCTCAGGATCACAATTAAGTGGTCCAGAATACTCATACTTCACAATGCTTGTCATAATCCAAAGCATTTGAGTACTCAATAAAACACAAACATCTTTTTGGTAGTCTCTGCTTTCAGCCAAGATCCACCTGACATCAGCAATGATATCCCACATTGCACGTCACTGAGTCAGTTGACAGTATTTATTTCTATTTACTTAACTTTTGCATTCCTGTCTATTGCTACCTTCATCTTTTCTCTGCCAACCTCCCTCTTGTATACTGTCTACAATGTGTCTATCCTCTAGCCTATGAATAATTCCCACCCCAGTCATGTAACCATCATAGAATGTTTCTTTAATCAAGAAAATCTTTACTTCTGCAACATTGTGATACAGTATTTGTCCTTTCATGCTCGACTAATTTCAATCAGCAAAATGTTATCCAGGCTCACCCATTTTGCAAGGTGTTTTGCAAATTCATTGTTAATCTTCAACACTGTGTATATACGAAAGTTTGTTTAGCTATTCTTCTGTTTATGAGCATTTGAGCTGTTTCCATCTTTTTGATATTGTGAATAGTGCTGCATGAGTATCCATAGATCTATTCGTGTTAAGATGTGTCTCTTGTAGACAGCATACTGACGGGTCCTGTTTTCTCATCCATTCTGTTACTATCTCTTGACTAGTGCATTCCTTCCATCTTCTTTTGATACTGCCTACGTTATTCAATATTTTGCCCACTGTTGTTGTTGTTAAGCGTGGTTGAGTCAATTCCTCCTTATAGGTATGTTGTATAGGGTTTCTGAGCAGCAGGTTTGAACCACCAATCTTGTAGTTAGCAGTCCAGTGCTTATCCTACAGCACCACACCAGGACTTCATTTTGCTCATATGATTCTTCAATATTATAAACCAAGGCTTATTATTATTTTTTTTTCTTCTGTTCTTTCAGCTTGAGAAATGCTACATTTGTTCTTCCCCAGCTTAGCAGTGGCTTAAAGACAGTAGCCCTTATTTTAGTGTGGGATCTTGGTCCCCAGTTCCAGAGAGAACAAAACAAATTTTACTCAAAAATTATTGAGCATGTTCTAACCTGTCTGGCTACTGAGGACTGATACAAGCCACTCATCTTGTTCATGCATCTCACAATGCCTTCAGAATTATTACAGCCATGCTTGAAATACTGACATACAACAGACCACCTAAGGTCTAGGAAGAAACGCTAGGAAGAGGGTTCCTTTGGGAAATCAGAGTATTCAGATTTTGGTCTTGGGAGAGGAGTTGCGAGGAAGGGATAAAAATAATGAATGGAAAGAGTAAATATAGAGAGAAAAGTGGTAAGAATGCTGTTACATTGTGGGGATTTCAATCAATGTCACAAATCAAAATGTATTCAAATGATTTAATGGAAAATCAATTTGCTCTGTAAACTTTCACACAAAGCACAATAAAAAGTTAACAAAACCTCCCACAAGGTGTAAGTGATATGCTGTGGAGCTGGTTCCAACTCATAGTGACCTTGTATAGGGTTTCTGAGGCTGTAAATCTTTATGGGAGCAGAAAGCCTCATCTTTCTCCCGTGGAGCAGCCGGTAGTTTCGAACTGCTGACCTTGAGATAAGCAGCCCTACTCATAACCACTATGCTACCAGAGCTCCTTTACAAGGTATAAGAGGTACTCAAAGTCATGCAACACCCAAAACTAGATGCATGCTCAAAAAAAAAAAAAACCAGACCTTTCACCTTGAGCTGATGTCTTGCCTTAGGATAAGTCTGGCTGAGTGCCAAGAGGAAGGCCTTAGCACTAAATCAATCTGTAAGACTGGGAGAAGCATTTTTTTCCCTTTTTGTTTCTTGGTTTTGTTTTACATTGTTTTAGTTCCTGGCACTCAAGGAAATGTTGTTGTTGTTAAATGCCTTCAAGTCATTTCAGACTAATTGTGACCCTGTATAAGATTTCCAAGGCACAGTTGGTGGGTTTTAACAGCAGACTTTGTGGTTCACAGTCCAGTGTAGATCCTACAGCACCACACCAGCATATTATCAAGTGAAAGCTAAGGGAACAGAATTCAGAAACCACAAAGGACCAAGAGTACAGTCTTTGTAAAACTGTTTTGTAAAAAGGTACTATATCAACTGATTATTGTTGTTCTTGTGAAGTGCCATTGAAGTCATTTTTTTTCAACTCATAGTGACACTGTATAGGGTTTCTAAAACTGTAAATCTTTGCGGGAGCAGAAAGTCTCATCTTTTTCTTATGGAGTGGCTGGTGGGCTCGAACCACCTTGTATTTAGCATCCAGCAAAATCAACTGATTACTATATCCTTTATAGAAAACAGTATTCAAAATACACCAATAACCTAAATGTAAGTGATAAAACTATTAAACACTTTAGAGAAAAGCATGAAAATTTTTATGATTGGACTTTGGGAACAGTTTAAGTCTTAGATACTATTCCAAAAGCCTGTGCAACAAAAGTAAAAATCAGACTTTACCAAAGATAAAAATGTTTGTGTATCAAAAGAGAAGTATCACAATAATGAGGGCAACCTGCATTAGGAGAGAAAGTGTTTGTACAACACCCATAAAAAGCAATGAAGTTCTCATACATGTGATAGTGTGGTGGATGAACACTGACAACATTATGCTAAGTGAAATAAGCCAGACAAATAACAAATGTTGTATGAGCCCACTTACATGAAATATCTAGAATTTCAGGCAAATTCAGAGACAGAAAGTGGATCAGAGGTTAGCAGGATCTGGGGAAAGGGAGTAATGGGGAGTTGTTGCTTAATGTGCACAGAATGTCTGTTTGGGATGATAAACAAGTTTTAGAAACAAACAGTGCTAATGGTTGCACAACACTGTGAATATAATTAACATTATTGAACTGTATACTTAAAAATGGTTAAAATGGCCAATCCCACTCCTATGTATATACCCTAGACATACAGTGAAAGAGATAGATGTGTGAACACCTATGTTCATTACAGCATTATTCACAATAATTAAAAAAAATAAAGGAAACGATCTAAGCGCACATCAACAGTTGCAATGGGTAAGCAAAATGTGGCATGTACATAAAGTGGAATACTATACAACCCTACAAAAACAATGATGAGTCTGCAAAACATAACATGAATGGATCAAGAGGACATATATTAAATAAAATAAGTCAATCGCATAAGGGCAAATATTGTATAATCCCAGTTTTTAAGTAGATAAGAATGTTGTTGTTGTTGTGAAGTGCCATCGAGTCGGTCCCAATCTATAGCGACCCTGTACAAGGTTTCTGAGAAGCAGCTGGTGAGCTTGAACCACTAACCTTGCAGTTTAAAAGGCTTTGCAGTCTGGCACATTAACCCACAGCACCACACCAGGACTCCAAGTAGATAAGAATAGATGCAGTAAAAACCTTGTATAAGATGCAGTGAAAAACTTGTATAAGACAGAAACCTGCCAGAGAAGGAAAATTCAGGTGTTTTACACTAATTAAGAGAGCATGAGAATATGGTGACTCTGAAGGATGAGCTGCAGACCACAAGGTCAGCGGTTCGAGCCCACCAACTGTTTGAAGGAGAAAGATAAAGCTTTCTGCTCCCACAAAGATTTACAGCCTTGAAAATGTTTTACAGCGTTGCTAGGAGTTGGAACCAACTCTACAGCACTAAACAACAACAACAAATAGAAAGCAATAAAATAAAATGGCTAAAAGTGCAACTGGTCAGAGGCAGAAAAGCTGTAGGAGCAGGGAAAACACGTCCCATCAAATTTAGGCTCTCACATGTTTCACTGCATGTACAGAAACCAATGTTCACTGGGTGCGGGGGTGGGAGGCATCACTCTCTAGCTCTTGTTTGTAAGTACTGTCGAGTCAATTCCAACCCACAGCGATCCTGTATAGAGTTTCCAAGTAGAAGCTGGTGAGCATTCAAATGACTTTGCAGTCTGATGCATTAGCCCACAGTGCCACACCAGGACTCTAGCTCTTAGACAGTTGTCATTTTTGTAATGAGAAAAGCACCTCCAAATGTGGGTATAATGAGCACAGCTTGAACAAAATAAGAAGTTGTTATTGTTAGGTGTCATCAAGTCAACTCAGACTCCCAGCAACCCTATGCACAACAAAACAAAACACTGCCCAGTCCTGAGCCATCCTTACAATTGTTACATTTGAGACCACTGCTGCTGCCACTGTGCCAATACATCTCATTCATTGGGGGCTTCATCCTTTTGGATGACCACCTACTTTACCAACCATGGTGCCCTTCACCAGGGACTAGAAGGAACATAATGGCTCTTCCCACAGAAGTAGTCAATTTGAGGTATTCCATCTGGTGAGATTCGTACATATAGTCACCCTTCATGTTGTTTAAAATAGGCATTTGCAATAAATAAATTTTTGGTCTTGCAAAATTTCACCATATGGTCTCAGCATCATTTCTATCACCAAGGCCGTATTTTCCAGCTACTGATCCTTCCTCTTCGTTTCCAAACTCCACATTCCAATCACCAGCAATTATCAATATATCTGATTACAAGTTTGATCAATTTCAAACTGAAGAAATTGGTAGAATTCTTCAATTTCATCATCACTGGCTTTAGTGGTTGGAGTGTGTAAATTTAGTAACAGTGGTATTAACTGTTTTTCCTTGTAAGCGTATGGATAAGTATCCTACCACAGACAGCACTGTACTTCAAGAAAGATCTTGAAGTGTTCTTTTTGAAAATGAAATTGACACCATTCTTCTTGAATTTGTCACTCCTGGCATAGGAAACCATGTGATATGTCTGATTAAAAATGGCCAGTATCAATTCTCCAAGCTTTTTCCCGGCAAGCAACTCCTCTTTCGTCTGCTTCTTAGACTCTGCTTGCAGCATGGCCCCCAAACGCTCGTCTATGCTCCTGTCTGAAGAAACCTAAGATGCAGGAGACTTGGGCCTCTCTGAACTTGATAAAGGAATAAAAAGAACAGCAGGAAGCAATTGAACATATTGATGAAGTACAAAATGAAATAGACAGACTTAATGAACAATCCAGTGAGGAGATTTTGAAAGTAGAATAGAAATGTAACAAACTCCACCAACCATTCTTTCAGAAGAGGTCAGAATTGATTGCCAAAATTTCAAATTCTGGGGTAACAACATTTGTCAACCATCCACAAGTGTCTGTGTTGCTTGAGGAGGAGGATGACGAGGTACTGCATTATTTGACCAGAGTTGAAGTGAGAGAATTTGAAGATTTAAATCAGGTTACAGAAAGATTTTTATTTTGATGAAAATCCTTACCTCTTAAAATAAAGTTCTCTCCAAAGAATTTCATCTGAGTGAGAGTGGTGATCCATCCTCAAAATCAACAGAAATCAAATGGAAATCTGGAAAGGACTTGACAAAACGCTCAAGTCAAACACAGAAATAAAGCCAGCAAGAAGAGGCAGCATGAAGAACCAGAGAGCTTTTTTACCTGGTTTACTGGTCATTCTGATGCAGGTGCAGATGAGTTAGGAGAGGTTATCAAAGATGATATTTGGCCAAATCTGTTATAGTACTATTTGGTTCCTGATATGGATGATGATGAAGGGGAAGAAGAAGAAGATGATGATGAAGGTTTGGAAGGTTTTGACGAAGAAGGGGAAGAAGATGATAATGAGGGCGAGGAAGGAGAGGAGGATGAAGGAGAAGATGACTAATAAAAACACTGATGGATTCCAACTTAAAAAAAAATTTTTTTCTTTAGTCTCTGGGAGCAAGTTGCAGTCTTTTTTTTCTTTTCCTTTCTCCCGTCTTGTGCTCAGTCATCCTGTTCTTGAAGTATCTTTTCTCTCCTTAATACCATGGTTCTCAATTTATTTGGGGGGGGGGGATATCTTGAGCAGATACTGTGGGAAAAGAATCTCTACCCCTTTCTTCTCTATCCCATCCTGTCTCAACAAAAACTATGGAATCAGCATACTATCATGGTTTATGGGAAAAAAGAAAACCTCTGCTCTCTTCGCTCTGCTGGAAGCTGGAGGGTGCTAGGCACCTGTTTAGTAAGTAGTCCATAGAATTCTAGCTTCTTTCCTCCTCTCTCTATATATTGGGTTCAGAGATTACACTGTCTCTATGAGAATATGGACAGTTAGCATTTACCAACATGTATCTGTCTACTTTTTCTTGTTTAAAAAAAAAAAAATTTTTTTTTAATGGGGTTCTAGAAGGTCAGCAAAAGGAGCTCTGGTAGCGTAGTGGTTACGAATCGGGCTGCGAACCTTAAGGTCAGCGGTTCGAAACTACCAGCCGCTCCGCGGGAGAAAGATGAGGCTTTCTACTCCCGTAAAGATTTACACCCTCGGAAACCCTGTACAGGGTTGCTATGGGTCGGAACCGACTCGACGGCACACAACAACAACAACAAGAAGGTCAGCAAAGGGTGGGTTTGAGATGTTTGGGTGGGTTAAGTAGGCATTTTGACAACATGGCTTCTTTGGCATGTTTATTTGTGATGTTTCATGGACATTCTTGCAGTTTAATATGACACTTTTAAAATAAAATTCCCTCCTAATGATGACTTGAGCCCTGCCACTCGATGGGAGAATCAGCAGAAAGCAGAACTTATAGGATCTTATTTGGAATTGACATTCTCTTATGTGGCGCTGTGGGTTAATGCACCAGACTGCAAAGTCATTTGAACTGTAAGGTTGGCAGTTCAAGCTCACCAGTTGCTCCTCGGAAACCCTGTATAGGGTTGCTACGGGTCAGAATCGACTTGACAGCACTTAACAACAACAACAACAACAACAACACTGTAGAACTGACATTCTCTAGTCTCTATTTTATTCCTATTTATTTTTTTTAAATTCTTTTTGTTTCACCAGAAAGGAAAGATGATGTTCAGTTTTAAATGTTAAAAGTGTACAAGTTGCTTTGCTACAATAAAACTAAATGTGTACACAAAGGGAAAAAACTAAGGCCAATCAGTCCATTTCAACTTACTAATGCTTAAGATATCAATCTTTATGCATTCCATTTCATTTTTGACAACTTCCAATTTTTCTAGATTCCCATTTCATATATTCCATGTTCTGATTACTAACAGATGGTTTGCAGCTGTTTGTCCTCATTGTGAGTTGCACCCCGTTAGCAGGTCCCTGCAGTGCTAAACCAGGACTCCCTCAAAACAATTAACAGAAAGGTGAAGTAAAACAAGGAAGAATTCAGAAAAATGCTACAGGAACAATCAAACAAAAATAGATAAAAGATGGGAGATAGTTTAATACCTGCAAATAGGAAACTAGAAGGTTACTAATAAAATAACAGAAACAGACAATACTTTGAGAGGGCAAAGAAGTAGATTTGTATCAACGGAAGTCAGAATTAGTGAGCTTGAAAACAAATCTCTCAATACTAATAAGCTAGAAGAACAATAGGAAAAGAATGAACCTATGGGTGTCCATCGGACAATATCATTAATACCACATGCAAGTAAAATTTTGTTAAAGATAACTAAAAAATGACTCTAACAGTATATTCACACAGAACTACCAGAGGTTCAAGCCAGATTCAGACAAAGACATAGAACAAGGGATAGTGCTGACGTCAGATGGATCTTGGCTGAATGCTGAAAATACCAGACAGATGTTTACAGTGCTTTATTGACTATGCAAAGGCTTTCAACTATGTGGATCATGACAAGGTAGGAACAACACTGCCCAGAATGAATATTGCAGAACAAGTAATTGTGCTATTAAGGAACCTGTACATAGACCAAGAGGCAGTTGTTCAACCAAAACAAGAAGACACTGAATATTTAAAATCAGGAATAAAACCAGAGTTGTATCCTTTCACCATACTTATTCAATCAGTATGCTGAGCAAATAATATGGGAAAACCTTGGAAACAGTGTTCTGTGAGAAGATACATGGACTGAAACATAGGCTGAATGGGTATGGGAGAAAGAGTGGGATATATATTTATATATCTCACAAATATATATGAGTTTAAAAGATGCTATTTGTACATGACTATTTACCTGTCCTGCATATACCGAAGTATGAATGGGGTAGAGCATAGAGTGAACAAAAGTATGAAATTTCCTAGGTATTGTCAAACATCCTAATGCAATGAGCTTATGGGCCTGGGGGCTCAGGACCATAGTCTCAGGAGACATCCTGGTTAAGTGGCATAACAGTCCACAAAATAACGTTCTACATCCTGCTTGCAGGAATAGCCTATGCAATCTTGAAAACTCATGAGCGGCATATAAGATACAGCTCTTGGTCTCTGAGTGATGATAATTTAACAAGTTTGGAATTATAATTTAAGAAGTTTCCAATGGACCAGTGGAACATATGAACATCGGTCTCCACTACCAACCACACTAAAAGGAACCACATTAGAGAGTCCCAGATACAGTGGGGGGAAATGTGGAACAAAATAGAAAATTATTTAATTGAAACAAAAATGGGTTTACTTGTCAGAATGAGACTGTAGGAACCTAAGACTATTGTCCTCGAACACATTTCAGGTGTGGAAAGGAACTCACCCTTATGGCTCAATTTTCAGCCAAGCAGTAGACAGGTTTACAGAGGGGGAAACAACACTAGCAAGGTGTACTTACCTTGGTCAATGATTCAAAATCAAAAGGACCACCTTTTCCCAAGGTCAGAGTTGAGAAGAGATAGGGAGCAGGTGGAATGCAAATAAGAACCATGGAGAAGAAGTAGGATAAAGGCTTTTGCACAGAGGAGAGGGGATTGTAAACATGGAGATGAAACAAAGTGTATGATTTGTTGAATGTAAAGCTGATGATTTTGTCTGTAGACCTTCACTTAATACATAATAAAAAGGTAAAAATAAAAAGGCCAAGATGTCACTTTGAAGGCTAAGGTGCACCTGATCCATGCCATAGTATTTTTATTTGCCTCCTTTGCATGTGAAAGTTGGTAAATGAAAAAGACAGAGTAGGACCTGATGCTTTTGAATTACAGTGTTGTCCAGGAACAAAAAATCAGTGTGGGAAGAAGTACACAAAATGCTTCCTAGACCACTGGTCATCTGGGGCTTGCCATCACCTTGTTCTCTGTGTGCTGCCCCTACCACACCTTTCTACCATCTTCTGGAAGAAGGAACCCAAAGGATTTAAAAGTGGGGTTTCAGGGAAGGTTTGAGTCTCTCCCCACTCCCCTCTTCTCTGCACCCTTACTTCCTAACCCAAAGAGAAACTGCTCAAACCAGAAAAGATGATTTATTTTATTTGTCTCTAATCTTTCCATCCTTTGAAAAATGGGGTGGGGAGAGACAAAACTGACCATAAGAGAACAAAAACAACAACAAAAATCATTAAACCTCCACCTAATCCACTGAAAGTGGTACCTTTCCTTTACCTTTGGATTTGGGTTTTAGTTTTTGTTCTTGGGGAAAAATAATTTTTTTTTTTAGTTGCCTTACTGTGGTGTGGGAACTGGAAATACCCAAACACCTGCTTTCCTTGGTAGAGTCAACTCCAAGAGCTCCCATCTTCTGTGGATGTGCCTGGGCTTGGAATGGCTAGACTCTTTTTTGGAACTGAGTTACATGTACCATGCCTACTTACTGGAGATAAGAGAGGTGAGGGCAGCTCTTTTCAGAGCTGTATCCCCAATACTTTCACTGTTGCATCATTTGAAGCTGATGTCCTACATCTGTGCACTGCTGCTCTGTCATGGCCTCACTTTGCTTGTTGTCTTCCTCTAGGCCCCCCTCCTGCCATGACACCTTTCATCCTACCCTTAGAACCCAAGGCCAAATTTGTTTCAGTCTGTCCTCAACTTAAAAGGCTCATCCACACCAGAGGGAAACATGTCACACCTGGCGGCTGAGGCTTGGTGATGTTTCTTGTATTGGCCTAAAAGATCCTCTGAGATCTCAAAGAAACCCTGACCCTCCCAACAGGTAGAAAAGGTACCACTTCTCCACCCTCACATCTGGTGAGGTCTCCCCACCTTGCATCTGCTCATCCTCCAGTTGACCCCACCTAGGAACAAGGAATGCGGAGAATTTGGGGGCTAGGGTAACACCTCCAGCTGCTGAAGCTTTGAGGTAGGAAAGTATATGTGGACATAGAGTATACCTGACAAAGAGTATCTCCAGCCACTAACTGCCTGGGCTGGGCTGTGAATGACAGTGGAGTGGTTGAAGTCTACCATTGCAGGAAGGTATGGAGGGTGACGAAGGACAGGATCTCACCAAGGTTGTGATACATGTTGGGTAAGGGCATGTCTGTCTGTACACCCCCAGTAGAAACTGGGAAGCAGGAGGGGGTTCATTGTCTTATTGCCCAATTGATGGAACTTCCTGGCTCTGTTTCTCAATTGGTTCCTCTGTTGGGCTCAAAGGTTGGGAGTAGGAGACAGTACTCCAAGCTTGGGCACATCATTGCTTTTAGCCTACCCCCATCCTTTATCTTTGCCCTCCCAGTGGTTGATGTGTGCGAAGCCACTTCATCTCTGACACAGTGCTCTTGGATGCCAAGAATGTTAGGTGACTGAGTGGTCTCTGCTAGGGCAATGGGATGCATGTAAGGCCTTTGTCTGGTGCCAGACACTGGATGCTTCCCTTCTCCACCCACCCGTTTCATTCCCCCTTTCCTTCCTTTGGATCTCTCAGCCCTGCACTGTATCCAGCACCACAGAAACCTCAGT
>NW_006408683.1:2913268-2917097 GCF_000296735.1 Chrysochloris asiatica
TGTAACATGATAGGAGCTAAAGTTGCAGAGTAGTTTTACATCTTCACTTTCTGAAGATACTTGAACTTAGGACTGATGTATTTGGGACAAACATGCAAGGAGTGGTGGGCCATGAGGACTAGCCACTTGATACCCACTACCCTCCCATGGGGATCCACGACTTAAAGCAAAGCAACACTCTACCCCCAATCCTTTTTCATTTTGCACCCTTGAAAGAATGGTCCAGGCCAGCATGACCTGTGGAGATCAAACACTGGGTCTGTATGTATGTCTCAGCCCTGGTGAGAGATGGGTCTTTCACCCTCCCGTGAACCTGGGAGCCAACACACTACTAATACACAAGAGCCCCCAGCCTGGACCCCTAGGACTCAGAGTGTGGTGCTGGGCTCAATATTAAACTTGTTTTTTTCCATAATAGCCCTTTCCTCCTTACCCCCTCACTTTCCTTGATGTTATGACAGAAGGAAGGCCGTGAATGTGGAGAAGAGGGGCAAGGAGGTGAGAAGGAGGGCAATGGGTTGCCAAAAGCTTGGGTAGCGTAGTCTGCCTTACTTGGCCCCACCTGACTATCACCCCAAAGCAACTCCTGTGACAAGGATCTCTAACTTTGCCCCAGCCCCACCCTATCTTCAGTCACGTTGATGGCAGAGGCAGAGAAGAAAGAACTTACACAGCCCGTTTCTCATTGCAGAGGAGTGTCATCTGGCTTTGCGGAGATCACAGTACATTATGTTTATCAGTCAGTGAGATGGACAGACATAGTGACAAGACTATGCTCGCAAAGGAAATCATGTGAGGATGGCACAGGATCAAACAGCATTGTCTGGTTTTCATAGGGTGAGCATGGTCAGAACCAACCCGACAGCATATCTTAATATCATATTTAAAAGGATAAAAAAAAAAAAATTTTTTTTAAAGTTAAAATACTTGAATGAGCTTGTATTATACCATTATTGAGATTATGTGCTTTCCAAGCTGAAGTGATTCATTCATTATTCTAGTCCTATTTTGGTTGTTGTTGTTCTTATTAGGTGCCATCGAGTCAGTACCGACCCATAGCGACCTTATGCACAGAAGGAAACACTGCCCGATCCTGGGCCAACCTCACTACTGTTGCCACACTTGAGTCCATCGATGCTGCCACTTGGCCAGTCCAACTTGTTGGGAGTCTTCCTCTTTTTCTCTGACCCTCCACGTTACCAAATATCATATCCTTCTCCAGCGGCTGGCCCTTCCTGACAATATGTCTGAAGTATGAGAGACGAAGTTTGGCCATCTTGGGCTCCAAGAAGCACTCGAGCCATACTTCTTCCAACACAGATCTGTTGGCTCTTTTGCCAGCACATGGCACTTTCAATATTCTCCTTCAACACCATGACTCAAAAGCATCAATTCTTCTACGGTTTTCCTTATTCACTGTCCAGCTTTCACATGCATAAGAGGTTATTGGTTATATGCTGTGGAATCGGTTCCGACTCACAGTGACCTTGCAGAGGGTTTCCGAGGCTGTAAATCTTTTCAGGAGTGAACTGCTGGTAGTTTTGAACTGCTGACCATGACATTAGCAGCACTACTCGTAACCACTACACTAACAGAGCGCCTTAGGCCTACTTTAGTTTTTTGTAATTTGTGGTAACTATGCTTTTCTTTTTAATACAAAAGAAAGTATAAAAATAAAAACTGAAAATCAAATACTCCCTAGAAGGGAGAGAATGGCAAGATTTTGTTGCATATACTTTGGACATTTCACCAGGAGGGATCAGTCTCTGAAGGACATATTTGGTCAGTGAAAATGAGGCAGTCAGTGAGACAGACAGACATAGTGACAACACTATGCTCACAAAGGAAATCATGTGAGGATGGCAAAGGATCAAATAGTGTTTCATTCTGGTTTTCATAGGATGAGCATGGTCAGAACCAACCCGACAGCACATACAATAATTTTGGAGGATGGATCATCCACCACTTTTAAATATATGGTTTACATAGTTGCGATGTTAGAGGCTTTGTCTTGTTCAATTTTGTCTCTCATATTTCATTCCCCTAAGGTTCCAGCTCCACCACTCATCTGTCAGTCTGTAGTACTGTGGTGGCTTGTGAGTTGCTGTGATTCTGAAAGCTATGCCACTGGTATTTTAAATACCAGCAAGGTCATCCATGGTGGGCAGGTTTCAGATGAGCTTCCAGACGAAGACAGACTATGAAGAAACAATGATGAACTACTTCCAAATATTTAGTCACTGAAAACCTTGTGAATAGCAGAGAAACACTGTCAGACATAGTGCCGGAAAATGAGCCCCTCAGGTTGGAAGGCACTCAAAATGCAACTGGGGAAGAGCTGCCTCCTCAAAGTAGAGCTGACTGTGAAAACACAAATGGAGTATAGCCCGTGGGAGAAAAGCCGGAGAGACCTTCATTTGCTGATGGGGCACAACTCAAAATGAAGAGAAAAAGCTGTAAACACCTATAGAAAATCAGAACATGGAATGTACGAAGTATGAATGTGGGAAGATTAGAAGTTGTCAAAAATGAAATGGAATGCATAAACATCGATATCTTAGGCATTAGTGAGCTGAAATGGAGTGGTACTGGCCATTTTGAATCTGATGACCACATGGTTTACTATGTTGGAAATGACAAATTGAAGAGGAATGGTGTTACATTCATTATCAAAAAGAACATATCCAGATCAGTCATGAGGTACATCGCTGTTGGTGATAGGATAATATCCATGCGCCTACAGGGAAGATCAGTTAACACCAGTATTATTCAAATTTACGCACCAACTACTAAAGCCAGAGAGGATGAAATAGAAGAATTCTACCATCTTCTTCAATTTGAAATTGATCAAACATGCAATCAAGATGTACTGATAATTACTAGTGACTGGAATGCAAAGGTTGAGAGCAAAGAGGAAGGATCAGTAGTTGGAAAATGTGGCCTTGGTGATAGAAATGATGCTGGATAACACAGGACAGAATTCTGCAAAACCAATGATTTATTCATTTCAAATACCTTCTTGAGACAGCATAAGAGACAACTATACACATGGACCTCACCAGATGGAATACAAAGAAATCAAACTGACTACATCTGCAGAAAGAGACAATGGAAAAGCTCCATGTCATCAGTCAAAACAAGGTCAGGGGCAAACTGTGGAAGAGACCATCAATTACTCATATGCAAATTCAAACTGAAACTGAAGATATGAAAACAAGTCCACAAGAACCAAAATATGACCTTGAATATATCCCACCTGAATTAGAGAACATCTGATGAACAGAATTGATACATTAAACACTAAAGACCAAAGATCAGAAGCATTGTGGGATGACATCAGGAACATCATACATGAAGAAAGCACAAAGTCATGGAGAAGACAAGAAAGAAGGAGAAAGTCAAAATGGATGTCAGAAGAGACACTGAAACTTGTTCTCCAGCATAGAGATGCTAAAGCAAATGAAAGAAATGAGGAGGTCAAAGGGCTGAAGAGAAAATTTCAAAGATCAGCTCAAGAAGATAAAGCCAAATAGTACAACAAAATGTGCAAAGATCTGGAATCAAAACATCAAAAAGGAAGAACACCCTCAGCATTTCTCAAGCTGGGGGAACTGAAGAAAAAATTCAAGCCTTGACTTTTGTTAGTGAAAGATTCCCTGGGCAAATTATTGAATGGGGCAGAAAGCATCAAGAGAAGATGGAAGGAATACACAGAGTCACTGTACCAAAAGGAAATGGTTAATGTTCAACCATTTCAAGAGGTAGCACATGATCAAGAGCCATTGATACTGAAGGAGGAAGTCCGAGGTGCAATGAAAGAATTGGCAAA
>NW_006408683.1:2918556-2919373 GCF_000296735.1 Chrysochloris asiatica
GTGAGGTTAGCAATCCAGTATTTATTTGATAGCAGCATACCAGGACGCCCGAGTGCCATGAAAATAGAGAAGAGAGCTCTCACTGTTGAAACCCCTTTAATCTTTGGCCAAACACATTTATGTGGCCAGTAGGAATATTCCTTCCTTTTCCTCAAAATTAGACAACTAGTATTATGAGTCAGTAAGTTTGAAAATGAGTCAACTTCCTTCTGACCTGACTTAGGGTCAAAGACAAGTATCATGTAATTATGGGATAATTACCATTTGCTCAATGTGGACATTCTCCTTGAGCACCCTTGGTATGCCACCTCGGCTGTCAGATGGAGCACTGGCCAGCTGTGACCTAAGAAGTAATCTGTTTTCTCATAAATTAATGGCTCTGGATTTTCAAAGACAACATGGAAGGTATACTTAACACTAGTATTCAAGCGGACTGTAATGCTATTCTTCAGAATGAGGGTGGGGCAAATAATTCAGTAACAATAATGGTATGTAAAGACATAAAAATAGCCATTTGGCTTTATTGAGTTGCTGGTATCTTGAGAAACACTGTTAATACTTGTAGATTGTCTTTAGGAACAGGATTTAGATAAGGCTGAAAGACCAACCCTTTTACTGGCTACACTGTTGTTGTGGTAGTTATGCTGTTCAGTGCCATCCACTCAATTTCAAATGTTGCTTTAAGTCGTGGATCCCCACAGGAGGATGGTGGGTATCAAGTAGCTAGTCCTCATGGCCCACCACTCCTTGCATGTTTGTCCCAAATACATCAGTCCTAAGTTCAAGTATCTTCAGAAAGTGAAGATGTAAAACTACT
>NW_006408683.1:2921073-2922649 GCF_000296735.1 Chrysochloris asiatica
TTCTTTTGGCAGTCCATGGCACTTTCAGTATTCGCCTCCAACACCACAACTCAAAGGCATCAATTCTTCTACGATCTTCCTTATTCACTGTCCAATGAGCAAAATTAACTGTTCTGGAATGCCCATTCTTCTCAATGGTGTCCACGGCTTATCATGATCAGGACAGACAAAAGATTTTGTATACTCAATAAAGCACAGGTAAACATCTTTTTGGTATTCTCTGCTTTCAGTCAAGACCCACCTGACATTAGCAATAATACCCCTAGTTCCACATCCACTTTTGAATCTGGCTTGAATTTCTGGAAGTTCTCTGTTGATTGGAGCAACTGTTTTTGAGTTTCTCTTCAGGACAATTTTACTTGCATGTGATACTGATGATATTGTGCCATGATTTCTGCATTCCATAGGGATATCTCTCCTTGGAATGGGTACAAACATGATGTCTTCCAATTGGTTGTCCGGGTAGTTATCTTCCAAATTTCTTGGCATAGACAAGTGAAAGTACCTCCATAGCTGGATCAGTTTGTTGAAAGATTTTAATTTGTACTGTCAACTCCTGGATCCTTATTTTTGCCAATTACTTCAGTGCATTTTGGACTTCTTCCTTCAGTACCATCGAATCTTGATCATATGCCAGCTCTTGAAATGGCTGAACATCAACCATTTCTTTCTGGTAAAATGACGTTTTGTACCTTCCATCTTCTTTTGATGTTTTCTGCCTCATTCAATAGTTTGCTCACAGAATCCATGAATATTACAAGTCAGGGATTGAACTTGTTCTTACTACAGCTTGAAAAATGCTGAGCATCTTTTTCCCTTTTGGTTTTGTAACTTCAGGTCTTTGTGCGTTTATTTCATTATAATGCTTGACTCTGCCTTCTCAAACTACCCTTTCAAACTTTCTGTCCAGCTCTCTTATTTCCTTGTATCATCGAGTGACTTTAGCATCTCTACATGTAAGAGCAAGTTTCAGAGTCTCCTTTGACAACCATTTTGGTCTTTTCCTTCTTTCTTGCCTTCTTAATGACTTTTTGCTTTTTTCCTATATGATGTTCTTTATTGATTCCACAACACTTCTGGTCTTAAGTCTTTAGTGTCTAATGTATCAAATGTGTTCTTCAGATGATCTCTAAATGCAGGTGGGTCCTATTTTGGCTCCGGTGGACTTGTTTTAATTTTCTTCATGTTCAGCATGAACTTGCATATGACCAACTGATGGCCTGTTACACAGTCTGACCCTGGCCTTGTTTTGTCTGATGATGTGGAAAACCATCATTTCTTCCCACAGATTTAGTAAATTTGAGTACTGTGTATTCTGTCTGGTGAGGTTCATGTGTATTGTTGTTAGGTGTCATCAAGTCGGTACTGACGCATAGTAACCCTATGCACAACAGAATGACACACTGCCTGGTCGTGGGCCAACCTCACTACTGTTGCCACGCTTGAGTCCATCGATGCTGTCACTTTGCCAATCCATCTTGCTGGGGGTCTTCCTCTTTTTCTCTGACCCTCCACCATAACAAACATGATATCCTTCTTCAGCGACTGGTCTCTACTGACAATATACTTGAAGTAC
>NW_006408683.1:2926624-2929029 GCF_000296735.1 Chrysochloris asiatica
GGGACTGTTCTTTTTGACTATGAATGTGATGCCATTCTGTTTCAATTTAACAATTCCGGTATAGCGAACTATATTCACTGTTGAATTCAAAATGGCCAAGACCAGTTCATTTCAGCTCACTGATGCATTCCATTTCATTTTTGACAACTTCCAATTTTCCTGGATTCATACATTGTATATACCATGTTCCAATTGTTAATGGATTTCTACAGCTGTTTCTCCATATTTGAATTATGTCCCATCAGCAAATGAAGGTCCAAAAAGCTTTGCTTCATTCACATTATTGTGGTCAACTCTACTTTGAAGAGGCAGCTCTTCCCCAGTTTGAGTACCTTCCAACTTAAAGGACTAATCTTCTGGCACTTAAACTGACAAAGCTCCACTGCTATTCATAAGGTCTTCATATTCTGGCACTATACCTGACAATGTTTCACTACTATTCGTAAGGTCAGTAGTGGCTAACTATTCGAAAGTGGTCATCTTCTCCTTTTTCCTAGTCTGTCCTAGTCTGGAAGCTCAGCTGAAACCTAATCACCATGAGTATCCCTGTTGGTATTTAAAATATCACTGGCATAGCCTCCAGCATCACAACAACATAAAAGCCACCACTGTATAACAAACTGACAGAGTGATAGATAGGTTACATTAGCTATACTTTAAGTTCTTTTGTTGGAATCTGTCATCATAACAGACTGAAGAATAACAACATGTAAATCTTTGAAAGAGTATTCTTATTTTCCTCTCACAAAGAGGCAAGAAAGTAATTTTCTTAAATGGAGGGAGCAAGCCCTTTTTATCTTTTTGTTTCGTTTTTTTTGCTTAGTTGAGCTCAAGAAGTTGGACTCTAATTATTCACTTGACGTTTTAATAAATCAGAGACTATATCAATCATCCTACCTTAGTATTTAAGTACCTCTGCATCCAGTCTTGAACCTAAAGAGATTTATTTTTTCTTTTATTATAAAATGCTCTCTGCCTAAAACAGATACACTGTAGATTCACTGAATATCCCAGACTCAATATTTCGATTTTACAGGCACAGAGTAGATCTGAAAAAAATACTTCAAGAAAATGAATTTCAGGAAACTCAAAAAAAGAATTTAGCATATCTTTGTCAATGAATGGAGTCCTGGTGTGGTGCTTTGGGTTGATGCACTGGATTGTAAGGTCAGTTTGAACAGCAAGGTCAGCGATTGAAGCTAGGAAACCCTATATAGGGTCGATATGGGTCGGAACCAACTCAACAGCATTTAACAACAACAAAAGGCTCTACACTGGTCAAAGCAAGATATGTAAAAAACAGATTCCTCCTTTATGGTATTACCAGTTATTAAGTTTCATATCAGGTAACATGCCAGTAAGCATTGTTGTTGCTGCTAAGTGTCAATGAGCAGCTGGTGAGCTTGAACCACTGACCATGCGGTTTAAACTGACTTTGCAGTTCAGCGCATTAACCCACAGGACCACACCAGGCATTAATTGACATTAAATTAGGATGGGACTGGACATAATTTTTAGAAATACACAGAAGGAAAAGGATAGGTATATACCTGAAAAAATAAATGGTGCCTGACTACCACTACCAATTGCTCTAAAAGGGATCACATTACAGGGTTCCAGGTAGAGTGGGAGAAAATGGAACAAAACTCAAAATTATTTTTAAAAAATAAGACCAGACTGGTCAGAAAAATACTGGAGGAACTTGAGATTATGGTCCTCAAACACCTTTCTGGTCTGAAAAGAAATACACCTTCATGGCCCAATTTTAAGCCAAGCAGTAGACAGGTATATAGAGAGGCCAACACTAGTATGGTATGTTTACCAGGGAATAGTCCATCAGTCAAAATCAAGAGTGTAATATTTTCTTAAGGACAAAGTTGAGAAGGAATAGAAAGGTGGATGGAATGGCAATATGAACTACAGGGGAAAAATGGGATTAACTGTTGTTGCATAGAAGGGATTGCAATCACTGAGATGAAACAATGTGTATGATTTGTTGAAAGTAAAACTGATGACCTTATTTGTAAACTTTCACTCAATTTGCAATTAAAATTTTTTTAAAGAAACCAAACATATTGCATCAGACAATATACCAGATCATTTTAAAGTGTTCACGAGCAAAAATGTCAGTTTGAGGACTAAGGTGTACCTGACCCAAATCATGGTATTTTCAATAGCCTCATATGCATGTGAAAATTGGATTATGAATAAGAAGACCACAGAAGATTTGATGAATTGAAGTCATTTTGCTGGAGAGGAATATTAAATGTACCATGTACCGCTAAAAGAACATACAAATCTGTGTTGTTAGAAGTATAGCCAGGACTGTTTGGCTATTACAAAAACAAGCAAGATATTCACTTGGGAGCCATCAAGGCAAGCAATCAAGTCTCTTCAGGACAAAC
>NW_006408683.1:2930134-2931390 GCF_000296735.1 Chrysochloris asiatica
AGGAAACAGACCATATGTGTGTTCATGTGTAGTCTATGCAAGTCAATTATACATGTGCCTATCTATTGTGCCCACACCAAGTTGCAGGACACTAAACACAGTACAGGACAATAAGGAGGCTTATGTTCAGTAACAAGAGAGTAAAAAGTCATTTAAATAAATGACTACTTAAAAATACCTGGTGGTATCTTCTTAGCAGTACCTTTCTTGCTTCTTAAGCTTCTTTTTCCAGGTGTTTTTTTGTCCTTTCCCAAGAGGGTCTGTTCATCTTTGGGTCCTTCACTAGGAGTGTTTTCTGAGTTCTCACTTGCAGCCACGTCACAGTGTGATGCGCAACTTTCATTATTGTTGAAACTGTCTTGTTCAAACACTTCAGGTTTTCCCATTGCACTGTCACTGCCAGTCAGACACTCACATCCACCTCCATCAAGTTGATTTTCATTTTCATCTGACACAGAAGGCAAATGTGTTACTGTACTTTCCACACTGTCACCAGGATGATACCCATCTTGTGGCGCAATCTGCAGGTTATATGCAGGGGTTTCGCTGTCATCCATTAGCGCATCTTTTGTTGAACCATTCAAGTTTCATTAAAGTCCTTCCATGCCTACAACGACAAAAAGAAAAAAGCTACTTTATTTTTTTTAACTCAGCGGATTCTCAGTAGTTTTTGATTTTCCTCTTCTCTTGCATTGTTTTTCTCTAAGTATGAAAGAAGGAAATGACTGAAGCTCATTCCTACTCACCTTTGTTGCAGTCGCAATCCTACCTCCACCTTACCTGGTCCTCTCTAATACAATGGTTCTCAACCCTGGCTGTTTTTCATAATTACTGGGGAGTGCTTGCCCAATTCCATGCCTTGAACTGTATCAATCACTGATTATATACACATATATGTTGTTGTTAAGAGCCATTGAGTTGGTTCTAATTCATAGTGACCATGTATAGGGTTTCCACAGAGTGGCTGGTGAGAAGGAACCACCAACCTTATGGTTCAAATTGACCTTGCGGTTGAGTGCTTTATTCCACAGTGCCACACAGGACACACACACACACACACATGAAATGTAACACACAAACATTGATATCCTAGGCATTAATGAGCTGAAAAGGACTAGTTTTGGCCATTTTGAATCTGACAAACACATGGTTTACTGCACTGGGAATGACAAATTGAAGAGGAACGGTGTAGCATTCATTGTCAAAAAAAGAACATATCAAGATCTGTCTTGAAATACAATGGTGTCTGTGATAGG
>NW_006408683.1:2932375-2934354 GCF_000296735.1 Chrysochloris asiatica
GGAACTGATGAAAAAAATCCAAGCCTCGAGTTGCAATGTTGAAATATTCAATGGACAAAATATTAAGAAATGCAGACAGCATCAAAAAAAGATGACAAAGAGTCACTGTACCAAAGAGAAACAATCAATATCCAACCATTTCAAGAGCCAATGATCCTGAAGGGAGAAATTCAAGGTGAATTGAAGGAGTTAGCAAAGAACAAGGAACTGGGAACTGATGGAATGCAAATTGAAGTATTTCAACAAACTGATACAAACTGGCACTCACTTGTCTATGCCAAGAAATTTGGAAGACAGCTACCTGGTCAACTGACTGAAGAAATCCATTATTTGTGCTCATTCCAAAGTGAGGCGAACCAATGGGATGTGGAAATCATGGAACAATATCATTAATATCCCATTCAAGTAAAATTTTGCTAAAGATAAAATAAAAATGGCTGCAACCATACATTAACAGAGAACTTCCAGAGGTTCAAGTCAGATTCAGAAGAAGATGTGGAATGAGGGATACCAGATGGATCTTGGCTGAAATCAGAGAATACCAGAAAGATGTTTACCTGTGCTTTAGTAACTACACAAAGGTTTTCTATTGTGTGGATCTTGACAAGCTATGGACAACATTGAGGAGAATGAGTATTCCAGGGCACTCAATTGTGCTCATGAAGAACCTATATATAGACAAAGAAGTAGTTGTTCAAAAAGAACAAGGGAACACCAAATGGTTTAAAATTAGGAAAGGTGTGTGTTACAGTTGCATTCTTTCATGATACTTATTCTATCTGTATGCGAAGCAAATAATCCCCAAGCTGGATTATATAAAGAAAATGTGGCATCAGGATTGGATGAAGACTCATTAACAACCTGCGATATGCAGATGATACAACCTTGTTTGCTGAAGGTGAAGAGGAGTTAAAGTACTTATTGATTCAGCCTATAATTGATTGGAATACCTAAAAGGGGTGCTAGAACTTGCCCAGTGAAAGAGGCTTCCTGCAGAGCTTTTTTAGTATATAAAATCTGAGGTGGAATCCTGATCCCCATCCAGAATCTTCTGAGGTGGGAAATTTCCACTTGAAAAGACAAGCAGACCAGCCTGGAGTGGCTAGAGGAACAGTAGATACTTCTTGAAAGAAAGACCAGCAGGAAAAATCAAAATCAAAAAAGGCAGTCTGATCGACTACCATAGAACAAGCAAGTTGTCCACAGGGAAGCCATCAAGGCAAGCAATCAAGTACCTTCAGGGCAACCCCCTTCCAAGACTAAAACTCAAAGGGAGTACACAGCAGGCATGTAATCTTGCTAGTGACCACATTAGTCTACTGATGAGGGGGAAGTGGGGGGAAAGCAGCAATGAAGATGTGGGCTGAGTCTGACCACGTTCAATAGACTCCTGTCAACCTGGAGTGTGAGCTGGTTGGCCAGCAGTATGGTGAGACCTGGGGACTCCTGAGTCCATGGACAAGGACATAACCACAGAGGGATAGAGCGGAGAGTGAAGCATTCAGCTCATATGAAGTGAGGGGAGATGCACAAGAACACCCATACTTGCAGATAGTACCCATTTGACACAGCTTCAATGGCTGGATGATCAGAACGCGACTAGAGGGAGAAAGAAAAGGCGGGGGGAAAAAAAAAAAAACACTTAAAAATTTTTTAAAAGAAAACAAGTATAATTTGCTACAATTTGATGAACTTGACCTATACTTATGGATGTAGTAACTTAAAATACCAACCAAGAGAGACTGAATCTTCACAGCATCCCCTCTGTACACAGGGTTGCTAGGGATGGGCAACTTAGACATTGGTTACCTAAATTGGGGTGGGGGGGGAGGGCTATAAAGGCACGAAGTAACTGGCTTATAAGCTTTCAAGAGGGAGTTTAGTTTCAGAGGGTGCGGGGGAAGGTAGAGTCTCCACTGAGTGGTTTTCAACCTGTCTAGATAGAACTGGTGAAAGGAGATGGGGATAAGACTCTTGTG
>NW_006408683.1:2935315-2936257 GCF_000296735.1 Chrysochloris asiatica
TGAATGAGTTGGACAGTAGAAATATGGATGCATTTGAGTGATGGTGTTGAGGAGAGTATTAAAAATACCATGGACTGCCAAAAGAACAAACCCAGCTGTGTTGGAAAAAGTACAGCCAGAATACTTCTTGGAAGCCAGGATGGCCAGACTTGATCTCTCACACTTTGGACATATCATCAAAAGGTATGAGTCCCTGGAGAAGGATATCATATTTGGTAAAGTGGAGGGTTGGAGAAAATGAGGAAGATCCCCAACGAGATGGACTGGCACAGTGGCAGCAGCAATGGATTCAAACGTAGCAATGATTGTGAGGCTGGTGTAGGACTATGCAGTGTTTCATTCTGTTGTGCACAGGGTCATTATGGGTTAGTACCACCTTGAGGAACCTAACAACAATACACACACATACACACATACATGTGTGTGTGTGTGTGTGTATATATATATACACACATATATACACACACACACACTGCTGTTGTTGTGCCATCGAGTTGGTTCTGACTGAAAGTGAGCCTGTACAGGTTTTCCAAGCAGTAGCTGGTGAGTTCGAACCAATGACCTTGTGATTTAAATGACCTTGCAGTCCAGTGCTTATCCTACAGCACCACACACACATATATATTTAAATTTTCCATATGATTCCAATGTTTGAACCACACTGTTTCAGTGAAAGAAATCACTGGTTAAATGAGGTTATCTGGAAAACCTTATCAGAGAAGTAAAAGCTAGTTATGTAAGTCCTTCTGTGCATTACAGCAGCAACACTTACTTGCAAATGTAATGTAATATATAAAATTTTTACTAGGGAGGCAGCATTCCTCAGAATAATCAGCCCTTTGAGATCACAAGGGTAGCATTTGCATAAGGACAAAGTTCACAAGGTAGTAAGGAGTAAGAAAGAAAGAGAAAGGAATGGAAATGGGAAAGGGGAGAAAGTGG
>NW_006408683.1:2937407-2937925 GCF_000296735.1 Chrysochloris asiatica
TTCCGAGGAGCAGCTGGTGAGCTTGAACCACCGACCTTGCAGTTCAAACAGCCTTGCAGTCTGGCACATTAACCCACAGCGCCACACCAGGACTCCTATTGAACAACATTTCACTTTTGTCTGAATTTCTAACATTTAAATCAAATTACTTGATATGGCTCTTCTACCCACAAATCTTTGTAACTCCCAACAAAATTTTTTTTCCTGATGTGTTGGAGTAAGAAAGGTGGGAGAAAATACTGATAGTATTCACAATGGAATCATATATTCATATTCATATAAACAGAGCTAACTGTAATTGTAAAAATGTGGAACTCTAACTTAGGTATAAAATGAACAGTCACAAAAAGCAGGAATGGGGGAATCTCACTGCCATGAAAGACGGAAAGATGGGGTGGAGCACATCCTTTGGACTCTGAGCTCCCTGCATATGGAACTTACTCAACCCAGTGACAGAAAGTTGTGGCACCAGAATAGGAGCTCAGAGTAGCAAAGGAGCAGCAGTAGCATAACCAAGA
>NW_006408683.1:2938675-2940175 GCF_000296735.1 Chrysochloris asiatica
AGATGTCACTTTGAGGACTAAAGTACACCTGACCCAACACATGGTATTTTCAAAAGACTCATACATATGTGAAAGATGGACAATAAATAAGGCAGGCCACAGAAGAATTGATGTATCTGCATTAGGTGTTAGAGAAGAATATTAAAAGTAGCATGAACTTCCAGAAGAACAAATAAACCTATATTGGAAGATGTACAACCAGGATGCTCCTTAAAAGCGAGGCTAGTGAGACTTCATTTCATGTGCTTTGGACATGCTGTCAGGAGGAAGCAGTCCCTAAAGAAGGACATCATGCCAGGCAGAGGGTCAGTGAAAAGAAGGAAAAGCCTCAATAAGATGGACTGACACACTGGTTACAGCAATGGGCTCAAACATAGTTAGCAACTTGATGGCACCTTACAACAATTGGTAAGATATGTACAAATTGTTAAATACATGGGATCTGGTAGTTAAAAGTAGTTAAGATCACACTGAAAATACAATAGCTTGGGTCAGGTACACCTTAGTCCTCAAACTGATATTTTTTCTCTTAAACACGTTAAATAGGTCTCATGTAGCAGATTTGCTTAATGAAGTAAGTAGTTTTGATTTCTTGACTGCTGCTATCATGAGCCAGATTCAGAAAAGGACAAGGAACGAGGAATATAATTGCTGATGCCAGATGGATCTTGACTGGAAGCAGAGAATACCAGAAAGTGCTTTATTGAATACACAGAGGCTTTTGTTTATGTGGATCATGACAAGGTATGGATAACATTATAGAGAATGGGTATTCTGAATACTTAATCATGCTCATGAGGAACCAGTACATAGAACAAAGACAACTGTTTGAACAGAAGAAGGGAGCACTGAATGGTTTAAAATTAGGAAATTAAGTTTTCCGGATTATCAGAATACAGACTAAAGTATGGTGAAAGAAAACAGTGCTGACACACACCTTTCCTGATTTTAAACCATAGCGTTATGATCCACAAAGTCAAAGTCTTTGCATAATCAATAAAGCACAAGTAAACATCTTTCTGCTCTTCCCTACTTTCAGCCAAGATCCATCTGATGTCTGCTACACTTTCTCATCTGAATCTGGCTTGAACCTCTGTCGATATAGTGTTGCAACCACTTTTAATTATCTTCAGTAAAATTGTATTGCATGTGATATTAATGACATTGTGAGGATGGCACAGGACCAGGTGGCTGTGTCTTTCTGTTGTACATAGCTTCACTATGAGTTGTAACCAACTCACTGACACTTAACAACAACTACTTAAAACTTTTGGAAATGTTGGGTTAAATTTAGTCTATTATGAACATTAATTTCACCTTTTAAAAACATTTCAAAACGTAATTACTAGATATTACATATTCATGAATGTTTTTGTGTACATACCACCCCCCCACACACACACGCAAAAAAAAAAAAAAAGCAACAAAAAACGAGAGGGAGTGGAAGCAAATACCGTTGAATAATGACACATGGAAGAGATGGTAATCATTGCAATGAAA
>NW_006408683.1:2942173-2952047 GCF_000296735.1 Chrysochloris asiatica
TAAAGAAGATAAAATGTGACAAAGTATATAATAAAACTACAAGAATATAAAAGGAAAAAAAAGAAAAATAAATGATTCATTAGTCTAATGAAAAAATAATGTTTTCAAAGGAGAAAACGGCATCTATGGAATTTATTTTTGCAGAGAAAGCACTCACCAAAATATGAAGAAATTGGGGCAGATACATTGCTTGAAAAAAGGCTTACTTTGTTACATTTTCCTCAGTTCTGCCTTTTCATAACAGGGCTCAGTTCAAAATCGCTTACTACATATACAGAGCCATAAAGTTCAAAACCCATTACATATACGGAAAACAACAAGTTAAAGCTTGGGTATAACCAAGCTTTCTCTCTTATACCAAGACATACACATTTCCCTTTCACTTAAACAAAAAAGCAATTAGGAATACAAAGAAATTCAAATATGAGCTTCAGGAATACAAAAACACGTACTCTTAGCAATAATTGTAATCAGTTTTTCAACAAACAAGCATATTATTAATTAGAAATTTTGCCTGAAATTTCACAAATTCAAATTTCACTAATGCTGCAAAATATTACTGGTAGCGTAGTGGTTATGAGTCAGGCTGCCAACCTCAAGGTCAGCAGTTCAAAACTACCAGCAGTTCCACGGGAGAAAGATGAGGCAGTTCTGCTCCCATAAAGATTTACAGCCTCAGAAATCCTGTGCAGGGTCACTATGAGTTGGAACCGACTCCACTGTACTTAACAACAACAATGTCCTTTGAAGATAGAAGGTGGGCAAATCAAGGTATAAGGTTATCAGAAGCAATACAAACATTTTTTCCAGTTTCACAGTGTGACTAAAATGCACACAGAGAGAATCACTAAAATGCATACAGACAGAATCAGTCAGTTAGGGGAAGGAGGCATTTCATAGTCCCATATCCAAGTTGTACTTACGTGTCTCATTATTGTAAAATATACTGCAACCACACTTTGAAGCTACACTAAGCAACAGATACAATATATACAACTAATGTATTCAAAAATCAACATTACAAAAGGATGAAATATTTCTACTTCTGGCAAGGACAGACTAGGTAATTTCAGACAAACCTTCTGTTAGTGACGACTGGAAAAGCTGGCAGAAGGCTAGAATTTAGAGTCCAAAAAAGCTTAGCATAGCTTTCAGCATTCATAGATCTGGGGGAGAAACAAGTACAGGACCTGTCAAGATCATGGATGCCTCAAGTTTTCAACTGGGATCTAAAAGGGAAAAAACTGCTAACTGAACTAAGCTCATAAGAGATCCATATATTAGAGGTATTGCTGTGTTGCTAAATATTGTTAAGTCAGTTCTGACTCATGGTGACCCTGTATAGGCTTAAAGCTTTACGGGAGCAGAAAACCTCCTCTTTCTCCCTTGGAGAGGCTGGTAGGCTCAAACCACCAACCTTGTAGTTTGCAGTCCAACGCTTATGTTAATAAACTTTAGAAATGTGGTAAGAGGAAAAAGACGCCCCTCTTCAAAAATATGTCTATTATTATTGTTGTTAGGTGGTGTCAAATCAGTTCTAACCCATAATGACCCTATGTACAACAGAACAAAACACAGGCCTGTCCTGCGCCACACTCATAACTGCTGCCATGCTTGAGCTCGTTGTTGCTGCAAATGTGCCAACTCATCTTGCTGAGGGTCTCCCTGTTTTCACTGTCTCTCCACTTTAAAAAGCATGATGTCCTTCTCAAGGAAATGGTCCCTCTTGACAACATGTCCATAGTATGAGAAAGTCTGGCTAACTTGGCTTCTAAAGAGCATTCTTGCTGTACTTCTTTCAACATAGACTTACTTGTTCTTCTGGCAGTCCATGACACCTTAAATGCATCAATTATTCTATGGTCTTCCTTATTCACTGTGCAATTTACACATGCATATGAGGTTACTGAAAATACCAAGGCTTGGGTCAGGTGCACCTTAGTTCTCACACTGACATCTTTGCTCTTGAACATTTTAGAGTTCTTGTGCAGCAGATTTGCCTAATATAATACGTAGCTTGATTTCTTGACTGCTGCTTCTATGAATGTTGATTGCAGATCCAAGCAAAATGAAGTCTTTGATCACTTCAATCTTTTCTCCATTTATCATGTTATGTATATTTTATTGTTGTTAAGTGCCTTTGAGTCAGTTCCGAATCATAGCAAGCCTGTATATGGTTTCCAAGGAACAGCTAGTGAGTCTGAACTGCCGACCTTGCAGTTCAAATCAACCTTGCATTCAGAGCATTGTTATCCCACAATGCTACATCTGGAATCTTGAAAACTCATGAGTGGCCGTCTGAGGTGCAGCTTTGGTCTCTCCACTTGTGGAACAAAGAAGAGTGATAAGAATTTAAGTGTCTTGGAATCAATTAGTCCAAAGGACTAATGGAACATGTGATCATCAGTCTCCATGACTCTGAGACCAGAAGAACTAGACTGTGGCCACCTACGACTACCAACTGCGCTAAAAGGAACAAAATTAGAGGGCCCCAGATAGAGTGGGAGACAATGCAGAACTAAATTCAAAATTATTACATATTAAATAAAACAAACTGGGCTTACTGTTCAGGAAGAAGCCAGAGGAACCTGAGACTATGTCCCTCGACCACCCTTCAGGTCTGGAAAGGAACTCACCCTCATGCCCCAATTTTCAGCCAAACAGTAGATAGGTTTATTGTGGGGAGGAGAAGGGAGAAACGGACACAACACAAGCAAGGTATGCTCACCATGGAATGAAATGGTCAATTCCAAATAAAAAGGGCAACATTTTCCTAACGACAAAGTTGAGAAGGGACAGGAAAGTAGTTGGGATGCAAACAGGAATCACAGGGAGGAAGTAGGATAACTGCTTTTGCAGGAAGAGAATTGTAATCATTGAGATGAAAGAAAGTGTAAGATTTATTGAATGTAAAACTGATGATCTTGTCTGTAAACCTTCACTCAAATCACATTAAAAAGTTAAAAAGAAAAAGAGGAAGACCTCCAAAGAAAGAAACGAAAAACTGAGAGTACAGGCAAACTTTTTTTCTGCCACCTTTCTTGTCTACTTTTATCTTGAAAAGCAATGATACAGTATTTTTCTTTGAATAGGAAAGTGATGCTCCAGTCCAACATCTAAGAGAACACTGATTTTGAATGGCTTGTGAAATACAGGTGTTGATTCTTTGTCTTTTACACAATGCTCTTCGCAGTCAGAAGCAACCTTTGACTGGCTTTAAAGAGGTAGTATAAGGAAGCAAAAGAAAGCAAATTAATTTCCACATGGAGACTAAACTTTGACCTTAGAAGTACAGCGCTGGAACTGAGTTAGCCAGGTGACAACATAATTGTGAATGTCTGTTACAAAGAAGGGAATCCTGGTGTGGTGCTGTGTGATAAAGCACTGGACCACAAGGTCGGTTTGAACCACAAGGTCAGAGATTCAAACTCACCATCTGCTCCTTGGAAACCCTATACAGGGTCACTATGAGTCACAACAGATTCGACGGCACTTAACAACAACATTATAAAGAAGGTACGGGAAGAGACAGATGAGGAGATGAGGCACAATCTGCCCTAAGAGTTTAAATTCTATATATCCATGTTCATCACAGTACTCATATAGCAAAAAGATGGAAACAATCTAAATACCTGCAAAAAAAAAAAAAAAAATGGCTCCTACCATCCTTCCCACAGTACACTCTCATCTGGGTTCAATAATTCATTGCAAAGGCCACAAAGAACTCAGGCACTCTACTCACAGTCATGGAGTTTACTAGAGAAGTTAATAAGTTACAATACAGTATCAGAAAATGTTCTGGGAATGGTTCAGTCAGGACAGCCTCTCCTCAGTTGTGCCCTTTTAGGACTGCTGATAAATGCTCACAGAATGCACCACTCCACCATAAGCCTCAACCTACCTGAAGGCACTTGGCTCTAGCTCCATGGGTCATTTAACCTAGCTCTCTAAATTAAGTGCCTGGAGGTATCCCACTCTGCAAGCATAGCTCCTGCCCCAAGCGCTCAGCTTTACTTGCTCCATGGGTTGGGAAGCCCACTGTTCTGCTTCACACTATGGTTCTCGATTCTGCTGCTGTTGCTCCTCTGCCACTCCTCTGGAATCACAGCTTTCTGTCCCTGGGTCAGGAGGTTCAATGCACAATCTCTACATTCAAATGACAAACTCTACTCCTAGCTCCTCTTCTTGATGATAGTGAGATTCCCCCCTCCTGCTTCTGAGATAGCTCATTTTATACTAATGTTAGAGTTCCAAGTGTTTACAATCACAATTAACTGTTAACCATCACTCATAACTGATTCCTATCAGTATCTTTTCCCACCTTCTCTTACCCAGACCCATTAGGAAAAGAGTCATTTAATGGGAATTACAAAGACTAAGACTAGAAGAGAAATATTAAATCATTCCCTACATAACAGTGCCCATTAAGAGATGAATGGATAAACTGTGGAACACAGTGAAAAACTATGCTACATTAAAATATAGTGATGATCTGCAAAACACCTCACAACAATAAGTCAATCACGAAAGGATAAATATTCTATGAGAATACTAAGGAATAAATCAAGAAAGGGTTTACACACAGAAAAAAATATCTTTTGATGGTTACCAGGGGTAGAGGGAGATGGAGGGAAAATAACTAGAGATTGCTGTTGTTCTATCAAGTCAGTTCTGACTCAGTGACCCTGTATAGGGTTTCCAAGGAGTAGTTGGTGGTTTAGAACCACCGAACTTGCAAAACAGTCCAGTACTTAACCTATGGAGTCCTGGTGAGGCACTGCAGGTTAATGTGCTGGACTGCAAGGTCGGTTTGAACTGCAATATTGGCGGTTCAAACTTACCAGCTGCTCCTTGGAAACCCTATACAAGGTCACTGTCAATCAGGACCCACTCAACAGCACTTAACAATAACTTTTCCTACAGTGCCACACCAGGACTCCTTTAAATATGTATTAATTTCGGTGAAGGGAAATGCAATACACAGGAAAGGGGAAGGTTAACACAGTATGACCAAGGCAGGGGAAAACAAAGGTAAAAACAGTAAATACTATTGCACGCACAATCCTGTAAGACCTGTAGTAATAATAATTTACGAGTAGATACACTGGTTGTTATTAGTAGTGGCCCTATGCACAACAGAACAAAATGCTGCCAGTCCTGCTCCATCTTCACAATTGCTGCGTTTGAGCCTCTTGCTGCTGCCACTGTGCTGATCCATCTCATTGGGAGTCTTCCTCTTTTTTTTGCTGACTTTACCAAACATGATATACTTTTCCAGGGACTGGTCCCTCCTGATAGCATGTCAGAAGTAGGAGAGACAATGTCTACACTTCTAATGAGCACTCTGGTTTCACTTCTTCCAGCACAGATCTATTTTTCTTCTGTGAGTCCGTGGTACTTTTAATGTTCTTCATCATAATTCAAATGCATGGGTTCTTCTATGGTCCTCCTTATTCATTGTTCAACTTTCTCATGCGTCTACGAAAATACCATGACTTGGGTAAGATCCACTTTAGTCCTCAAACTTCAACACTTTAAAGAGGTCTTTTGTAGCAGATTTGCCAAATGCAATGTGTCATTTGATTCTTGACTGCTGCTTCCATGAGTGTTGATGGTGAATCCAAGCAAAATGAAGTCTTTGACCACTTCGATCTTTTCTCCATTTATCATGATGTTACTTATTGGTTCAGTTGTATTTTCTTTTCTTTCCACTGAAGTGCAATTCATACTGAAGGCTGTAGTCTTTGATCTCCAACAAAAAATATTTTAAGTTTTCTTTGCTTCCTGCAAGCAAGCTTGTATCATCTGCACATCACAGGTTATTGAGTCTTCCTCCAATTCTGATGTCATGTTTTTCTTCATATAATCCAGCTTCTGGGATTATTTTCTCAGCATATCGACTGAATAAGTATGGTGGAAGGATAAATGGGTAGATACGTATATAAGCTGAACAGGTATGGAATGGTGTACAAGTATACTCATGCTTATTGTGAGGTTTGTTGTTATTAAGTGCCCTAGAGTGAGTTCCAACCCATAGTCACCCTGCATAGGATTTCTAAGAAGCAACTGGTGGGTTTGACCCTCTGACCTCACAGTTAGCAGTCTAGTGCTTATCATGCATCACCATACCAGAACTCCTATAAAGATTCAGGAATGATATTTCTACAGAGGTGTTTATTTATACATGTTGCAAATATATTCAGGCATATAATAGAACATATAAGAAACAAAGTAATGTTTCTCAGCCATAACCAAAGACTGAGGGACAGGCAATGGGCTTGCTGATTTAGGACTATAGTCTTAGGGAACAGCTAGGTCAATTAGACTTTATTATATAACACACAAATACAATGTTCTACATCAGGGGTGGGGAACATCCAGCCTGTAAAATCATTTGGTCTGGCCTGGTCAAGTTTCAGCCATTACATTGGTGGTGGTGGTGATGTGCCATGGAGTCACAACGTTCTAACTCACAACGACCCTGCATAGGGTTTCCAAAGCTGTAAATCTTTACAGGAGCAGAAAGCCGCATCTTTCTCCCGTGGACACCCTGGTAGTTTTAAATTGTTGATGTTAGCAGCCCAACTCATAACCACTACACTACCAGAGCTCGTTAGCCATCATATTAGGGGAGAGTTCATTAAATGTGTGACCAAATATAGCAGGCCAACTTTTAAGTTGACAATTTTGTATGGTCCATGAATGTTGTTATAAATTTTGATACAAAAAAGGCCCCTCACCCCTGTTCTATATATTACTTTGATGAGGAGCAACTGGGGTTTTAAAAGCTTGCAAGCAGCTAAGCTATAACTATTATTCTCTTCCCATTTGCAGCGACGAGTGAAGAAAATCAAAGACTCAGGGAAGGAGTCTAAAAGACTAATGGGAAACAGGAACCATAGCCTGAGACCAGAAAAGCTACATGCTACTCAGCTGCCAGTACTGACTGCTCTGACTGAGATCACAACAGAAGGTTTTGGATACAGAGGGAGAAAAATGTAGAAAATTCAAAACCTACAAAAGACCACTTACTTGTCTAATAATAACCTAGCAAAACCCCTACACATATCCTTAAGACCTAGATCTAAACCCACTTCCAGAAATCACCTTTCAGCCAAACAGTACGATAAAGTGAATAATTACACCTGTGATACATGTGCTCCTCAGAACAATCATCTACCTGAGACAAAAGTGGCCGCGTTGTAGAGCCTTGGTGTGGTGCTGTGGGTTAATGCACGGGACTGCAAGGTTGTTGTGAATCACAGGGTTGGCAGTTCAAGATCACCAGCTGCTCCTCGGAAACCCTACATAGGGTTGCTATAGGTCAGAACCAACTCCGTGACACTCAACAGCAACAAACAACAAGTGTGGAGCTGTAGGACAAGCACTGGACTGCAAGGTCATTTTGAATCACAAGGTCAGCAATTCAAGCTCACCAATTGCTCCTCAGAAACCCTATAGAAGGCTGGAGTCAGAAACTACTTGACATCACTTAATAACAACAACAGGCATATAATAGATACTTAATAAGTTATCTCTTTTCACTATCCCTTATCTTAGGGGGCAGAGTCAGAAAAATAGTTGATGGTTGAAATTTATTTACCAACAAAATACTCCACACATATTATCTGGTTTTTAAGTGCCGCCCAGTATGTTCCGACTCATAGTGACCCTGTACAGGGTTTCCAAGGAGCAGCTGGTAAGTTTGAAATGCTGTCCCAACATTTCAAACTGATCTACCATCCAGTGCTTATCCTACAGTGCCACACCAGGTCTCCATATTATCTGATAGGAAACAGAAGACCAGGGAAAGTTCAGAACTGAGTGTATATTTGTCAGACTATTTTGATATGGACAAGTCAGCAAATTCTAAATAGTACCATGAATTAGCAAACAAAAAACAAACAAACAAAAAAAAATTAAGAGCCATACATACTAAAAATATGGAGAAATTTCTAATTTGTAATCATAAATCCTTGCTGCCCATATAATGCATATTAAAGGGTAAAGTCTAAAATACTCAAAGAAAACATAGACAAATATTTTAATAGTCTATTCTAAAATGCCAATGAGTCAAATGGAATTAGACCAATGTCAACTTTAAATATTTTTTTCCTTCAACTACAAATTTATTCTTGAAGGATTCTCCTTCTCACAAAATCTTAAAGATTTTTCCATTATAATAATGAAAAACATAAAAATTGTTCCAGGCCCATTTGTAAGACAAAATGAGCAAATTTCACCTATGAAAATAAATGGAGTAAATTCAACTGGTTCCAATTATGAATTGTTGTTAAGTGTAGTAGCGGAAGACCAGAATACTGGCAAGGTGCTGTGAGTTAATGTGCTGGGCTGCAAAGTCAGTTTGAACCACAAGGTTGCTGGTTCAAGCTCACCAGTCACTCCTCAGAAACCCTATACAGAGTCACTGAGTCCAAATCAACTCAAAGGCACTTAACAACAACAATAAAGAAGGCCAGTTAATATAACTATTATTCAAATTAATGCACCAACCACTAAAGTCAGTGATGATGAAATTGAAGAATTCTACCAACATCTTAAGTCTGAAATTGATCAAACATACAATCAAGATGTATTGAGAATTAATGGTGATTGGAAAGCAAAGGTTGAAAACAATGAGGAAGGATGAGTAGTTGGAAAATATGGCCTTGATGATAGAACCTATGCTGAAGATCACATAACAGAATTTTGCAATGGCTTCTTCAGTGCAAATACCTTTTTTAAACAACATAAAAGATGACTATACATATGAACCTCACCAGATGGGAGTACACAGAAATCAAACTGACTACATCTGTGGAAAGAGACGGTGAAAAAGCTCCATATCATCAGCTAAAACAAGGTCAGGGACAGATTGTGGTACAGAACATCAAATACTCATATGCAAATTTAGGGCGAAGTAGAAGAAAATGAAAACAAAATATGACCTTGAATATACCCCACTTGAATTTAGAGATTATCTCAAGAACAGATATCATGAATTAGACACTAATGACAGAAGACCAGCAGAGGTGTGGGATGACATCAAGAACATCATACAGGAAGGCAGTAAAGGTCACTAAGGAGACAAGAAAGACAACTGTAAACGGGTATATGTTGTTGTTAAGTGCCATCGAGTCGGTTCTGACTCATAGTGATCCTGTATAGGGTTTCCTAGGAGCAGCTGGTGTGTTTGAACTACAGACCTTGTGATTTGCAGTCCTGTGCTGATCCTACAGTGCCACACCAGGAGTACAAATAAGAATTACAGCTACCTTTACTGGAACAATAAAAATACATTTTCAAAAACAACAACAAAATGACACCAACCATTCTTCCCACAGCACTCTCTACTCAGCTGTTGTTAAATGCCATCGAGTTGATTTCAACTCATAGAGACCCTATATAGAGTTTCTGAGGAGGAGCATGTGCATTTGAACCACTGACCTTGAAGTTCAAACCAACCTTGCAGTCCAGTGTATTATCATGAAACGCCACACCAGGACTCCCCTACTCAGCTAGGTTTGATAATCAATTGCAATGGCTACCTAGTTACAGGGTTTACTAGGAGTCCTGGTGTGGCACGGTGGGATAAAGCACTGGACTGCAAAGTTGGTTTAAACCACAACGTCGGCGGTTCAAACTCGCCAGCCACTCCTTGGAAACCCTACACAGGGTTGCTATGCGTAGGAACTGGCTCAACAGCACTTAACAACAACAGGAAAACTGACAGGTTAAAATTCAGGGTTAGAAATGCTCACAGGGAACAGTTTGTCTAGTCAAGATAGCCTCTCCTCTGTTTTGCCCACAAGCAAATCTCTCTCTGGTTTCTGACCCCTTAGTCTGACTTCTGTCCTATTCCTTCAATGTTATA
>NW_006408683.1:2956317-2958864 GCF_000296735.1 Chrysochloris asiatica
GTGAGCATTCCAACCTTCTAAGTATTCCTTTATATGTGGTTCAGAGTTCTGGGACCATCCCCTGAGCCTGCTTGGTCGGGTATTCTGTGTTGTTGTTGGCGGAGCTCTCTGCTATACGTCCACCCGATCCACCATCTTGTTTGTTCTCCTGAGACACACTTTTTAAGAATTTGAAAAATATATATTAAACTGTTGTTACTGTTAAGTGCCCTTGAGTCAGTCCCGACTCATAGCAAAGCTGTACACGGTTTCCGAGAAGCGGCTGCTGAGCTCGAACTGCTGACTTTGTAGTTCAAACCGACTTTGCAGTTCAGTGCATACATTAGCCTGCTAGATGGAATTCTTGACATCATCTAGACTACTAAGCTTAAGAGGTAACCCTAGCCCAAAGTTCAGACAAAAACAGTAAAAAAAACACACAGACACCCAGCAAATGTTTAGAGGACCTAGAAAGAGAATTAGAAAAGGTGATAAAGGAGAAAGAAGAGGTTATAGAGGAAGAATACAGTGGGCAAGAGAAAGGAAAACAACGACCCCACAATAGAACAACAGGATTTGTAACTTGAAGGGATTACAGTAATTGTAATGAAGTATATGATTTGTTGAATGTAACACTGTTGATCTGCTCTGTTAACCTCACTCAATTCACACACACACACAAAAAAAAACTTTAAAAAAAAAATCACAGTCAAGAAAATTCTATGGTTTCCATGCTGCAACACATGGGGTATTATGAGTTAGAGGGTAACTGAAGGCATCTAACAGCAACAACAATCTGAATAGTCATGTATTCCTCAAGTTAAATATTCTTTACCTTTTTCTTCTTGATATATTGTTGTCATTAGGTGTGACAACACAACAAAACACTGCTAAATCCAGAGCCATCCTCACAATCATTGCTATGCGTAATCCAATTGTTGTAGCTACTTATGGAAACACATTTCATTGAGGATCTTCCTCTTTTTCACTAACCAAGGGATCATGGTGTGGCACTATGGGATAAGCACTAAACTGCTAACTACAAAGACAATCCTCAGAAATTCTATACAAGGTTTTCAAAGAAGGGTTGGTGGTTTGAACAGTTGACCTTGTAGTTAGCAGGCCAGTGCTTATCTTACAGAGCCATACCAGGGCTACTTAATTATCCAGTGCTGCTAAAAAAGATATACCACAAGAAAGTGGCTATAACAAACATTCATTTTCTCACAAGGCTAGAGTCCTAATTCAGCCTGCCGGTCCTAGGAAAAAGCTCTCTTTCTCTGTAGGCTCCAGGGGAAGGTCCTTGTCTCTTTTCAGCTACTGTTCCTTGGCTCTTTGTATGATGATCTTTCATATCTCAAGAGAGACTGACTTAAAACACACACCACACAAGTTCTGCCTCATTAACAAAACAAACAAAATCCATTCCCCAAGAGGATTAACAACTAAAGGTATATGGGTTAAGATTCAGAATACACACTTTTAGGGGGACATAATTTAATCTAAAACAATAATTTAAAGCTATATAACCAGCCGCTCTTTGGGTCTCTGTGGGTCGGAACCGACTCAACAGCACTTAACAACAACAAAAATTTTAATTAATCAAGAGGCAACTTGATATAATAAAAACTAACCTGAACTATATAACTCATTAGTTTAGGTTAACTTGAAATAGATCTTTTCTGGCTAATGATTACATAAGCTTTGATGGAAACACAGTTGTTATTCAAGTGCCACTGAGTTGGGTTTCTGAGGAGTGGCTGGTGGGTTTGAACTGCTGACCTTGTAGTTCAAACTGATCTTGCGACCCAGTGTTTAACCTACAGTGCCACACCAGAACTCCTAATGAAACGTTGTTGTTAAGTACCATCAAGTTGGTTCCAATTAACAGCGATCCCTTTATAGGGTATCCTAGAAGCGGATGACAAGTGTGAACCTCCGATCTTGCAATTCAAACCAACCTTGTAGTCTAGTGCTTATTAAATCAATTTTAAAACTGAAGTTTGGAAGATAAACCTTTTTTTATTCTCCTTAGCCACAAAATATTTATAATATTACTAAATAGGGAAGTCACCTGACACTGCTTCTAATTGTGGCTCTTCATGGTGCTTACACAAAGTAGAAGGGATAAATCTAATTGGCACCATAAGGAACTCCACATAACTATTTAAAAAAAAAAACAGACAGTGCTACATAATAAACCACATAAGAGGCACAGTTACAGATATTCCTTAGACATAACCAAACACCTCATGAGATTAGTTTTCTGGAATTGAAAGAGACCATACTCTCTTGGTCAACTGGCATAATATCATCAAGTTAATGTTCCACATCCTAGTTTGGTGATGCATATCTGGGGTTCTTAAAAGTTTGTGAGTGGCCATCTAAGATGCAAAAGAAAAAGAAGTCAAACTAAAGACTCAGAAAACAAACTAGTGAAGACTGGGGGATTCCCTAAGACTACAACTCTGAGATATTCTCAAACCTTGAACGCAGTCAAATAACAGAGTTATTTCAGTTTATCTTTCAGTGACATAACAGAGTGGTTCATAAAATAAAAATATACCC
>NW_006408683.1:2959399-2968006 GCF_000296735.1 Chrysochloris asiatica
TTCTCTCATGTAAACTATCATATAATTCACAATAAAACATGAAAATATATATACCCTGTGAGTATATCATCATATGAAGTCACGGTCAACAGTGACTCTAAAGCAAAGATGAGAAGGTAAGGGAGTAGGGAAATTAAGATTACTGGAAACAGAGCCACCAATCTAGATCAGACTGTTGACACATTAAGAAAAATTTAACGAATGTCATGGCATAATTTGTGTAGAAATTGTTAAATGGGAACCACACCTGCTGTGTAAACTCTCACCAAAACCAAAGCATTATTTTAAGACAAAACAAAAAAGGTGGATCAAAAGAAGGTTAGAAATTGCTTTGAAATTTGTTGATGAATTTGGATTAAGCTCTATTATTCAGAGGTGTCCTGGTGGGGTGCTGGAGAATAAGCACTGAACTGCTAACCTCAAAACCAACAGCTGATCCTCGAAAACCCTATGCAGCAGTGTTATGAGTCAGAACTGACTCAATTGCACTTAACAAGAACATCATTTACAAACTCTATACAAAATCACTATGAGTTGGAACTGATTGGCCAGCACTTCATAACAACATAACATAACCAGAAAAAATAAAATTGGCAATTCAAACCCACCAACCGCTCCTTGGAAACCCTAGTCACGATGAGTCGTGGAATCAACTCAAAGACACTTAGCAACAACAAGGAGCAGCCATGTGGTGCAGTGGCTGAGAGCTCAACTGCCACTTGGAAGGTCAGATGTTTATGAGCAGTCCATTTTTATAAAGATTTACAATCTTCAGAAACACTATGGGGCAGTTCTATCCTGTCCTACATGGGACCTATGTAGGAATCAACTCAGCAGCAGTGGGTTTGTGAAAAACTAATTTCATAATCATCTAATAAGCATAGTTTTTACAAATTTCCAGTCCTTTCTGCATCTGAGTTGAATCTGGGTAAGGAAATCATGTCAGTCACTGAGCATGAATCCTTATAAGACTCAGTTTAAGTCAATCTTTTTTACAAGTGAAAAAAAAGTCTAAAAGAATCTGTGTTGTTTCATTAGGCAAAAACGAACTATTTGGTCTCAATAATTAAATTCACTTTCTCAAAGGTCCTGAATGGAAAATCTTAAACAAAGACTTTCAATTCATCTGAAGATTCTTTTTGGAAGTTAGTTGAACAGAAGAGAGAAACAGCAAACAAGGACTATGAACCACAGGGTTGGCAGTTCAAGCCTACCAGCCCAATGAATGAGAGAAAGATGGGGTTTTCTGCTCCTGCTAAGATTTACAGCCTCTGTAGGGACAATAAAGAGTTGCAACCACCTGGACAGCACTTAACAATATACTCTCAAATGAAGCCTGGTGGCATACTAAGTCCCAGGCTGGGGTGCTTGCCACAAGGTCAACAGTTCAAAGCCACTAGCTACTACAAGGGAGAAAGAAGAGTCCTAGTGGCACAGTGGGTTACACAGCTGCACTGCTAACTTGTTGATCCCAGAGGGGGTCTGGCTTGGGAGAAAGAGGGGACTTTCTGTTCTGTAAAGGAGCACATGGTTACTATGAGTTGGAATTGGCTCGATGGGGGTGGGTTACACACTCAAACATCCAGAAACAGCATTCCAGCACTTATCAATGAAGGTACTTTACAAGGTTACTTTGCCAAATTAGAAAACCATGCCACTTAATTCACTAAGTTTTCAAAATGCAACAAAGGGAGAAAAATACAATTATTTAGTCAGGTTTAGTTTTCCAAGAAAAACAGGCTCAATACTCTCCTAAAAGAATTTGGTAAATGTGAGAATTAAAAATATTATAATTTGTAAAATCTTCTAGAAATTGTCAACTAAAATGCCAAACGCCCAAAATGTCAGTAAGTGAGGGTGGCTAAAACTGTAACTTAGTGCTTTAGAACCCTTAGTAGAGCGTCTGAGGGAAAAATAATCTTGATTTGTCAGTTCCTGACAGACACACACTACCTTTCCTTCCCACATGGCTAATGATGATGAAAAACAGGAAGTCCTAGGGTAGAGTGGTATGAAGGCAAATACTCTATCGCTGAAAAAGGCTAACAACCGGAAACTCAAAATTTAAACTAAAACCATTTAAAGTATATCAAGCTTTTAAAAGATTTCTGGGTGTTTTGTTTTGTTTTGTTTTTTTGATGGTGTATTTCCTTAAAGAATACTACAAACAATTTCAAGTGCTTGAAAAACAAAAGAATTCCCTAGTTGAAAGGAAATATAATTTCCCTCATGGGAATTAAGTCCTCAGAAAAGAAATTCTATATTAATACAAATATGCAAAATCCTAAACTGAAGAGAATGTGCCACAATAGAGTCAAAATGCATTAACTTCTCAATAAACATGTAATTCTTGAAAAGGTCACTGGAACTTATAAGAGCTTGCTCTTCATTAAAAAAAAAGAAAATTCACAAGCTACTATTCTTTCTCAAATAACAAAAATTAAAATTTGCTAAGACTAATTTGTGGAGAACTTCCAGCAAGATGGTGGACTAGGCAGAGGTACTACATGGATCCTCTATAACCAATATAAAAGAGACAAAATACAATAGACACAGATAAAAATTCTGGTACCATGAAATTCAGAAGAAAGGTTGAGAGATGGATGGGATGCCTGGGGGCGAGGCTGAATAGGGACAGTGAGAGAGGAAGACTGACTGGTGAACAGCTAGTCAGACATGGCTCAAACATCTTGTGAGCAGCTCTGGAAGCGGAGGGAGGCCCAGCAGAGCACATTAGAGTGGGAGATGGAAAAGGTACAATTTCTTTTTCCCCATGCTCCCTCAGTGACCAGCTCCCATCCTCATTCACCTCCAGTGCAGACCCTGCTCTCCTAGAGTTCAGAGCCACAAGGTTGGGAGCCACGCAAGTGTGAGTTGGGGGCCGGCTGCACTACATGGGTGCACCACTTTGGTGCCTGGTTTCAGGTGGTTGTGGGTCCAGACCTACAAAACCCACAGAGCCACCAGACCAGCATTTAACCAGTCACCCTGCACCCAGCTTCCCTGCGGTCCTAACAAACACTGAAACCAGTTCCATCAAGTGCCCCCACAAACTACTTCTGGATTGAGTGCCCTGAACATAGATAACACCGAGGTCAACAGGAATTGCATCTAGAGTCAAGAACTCTTCTGTCACATCCCTTTCACAATCACCTTGTGAGCTCCTTGAACTGCAGGTGCCCATTAGAGATTTCTGCACTCCAGGCCCAACAACTGCCCTGTTTCTACAGATACGAAAACCCCACAATGCCCCAGGGACACAGACAATTTTAGCTCACACAAAGAAATAAGAGAGAAAGGTGCAAACAGATAACCAAGATGCAGACACCAAAAACATTTCTGAAGAAAAAAAGGTAATGGAACTAACTGAAAAAGAGTTAAAAAATGATATTTTGGTAATTTCAATAGAGTGACAGAAACATCAAAGAAAGAAGGACACAGAAAAAAACTTTAGAATTCAGGAAAATGCTACAGGAACAAACTGACAAAATAAATGGAAATTTTTAAACAATACAAAGCCTACAATTAGAAGTCCAGAGATTAATAATAAGTTCTCAAAAATGGACAATACACTGAAAGAACAAAGGAGAAGATTTGAAGCAATGTAAGCCTGAATTAGTGAGCTTGAAGCTAAATCTCTCAAAAATAGTATGCTAAAAGAACAATCAGAAAAAAAAAAGAATTAAAAAATCTGAAGAAAACATAAGAGTTATTATGTAGGACAAGAACAACTGGTGATTGGAATTCTAGAACAGGCGCAGAGAAAATTATCGAAGAAATTTGGAAGAAAACTTCCCTAACATCAGGAAAGATGAGAAGATAAGCATACAATAAGCTGAACAAACCCCAAACAGGAAAGATCCCAAAAGAAAAACAATAAGACATATCATAATCAAACTTTCCAAAATCAAAGATAAGGAAAGAATCCTGAGAACAATTCAGGAAAAACAATGTTGCCTACAAAGGAGAACCAATTCAGACTAAACTTTGTTTTCTCAACAGAAACCATGCAGGCAAGAACACAATGGGTTGACATATACAAAACTGAAAGAAAAAAGCTGCCAACCAAGAATAATATACCCAGCAAAGTTGTCCCTCAAACACGAAGGCAAAATTAGGACATTTCCTGATAAACAGAAATTAATTTGTAATGACAAAACTAACTTTACAAAAAATGCTAAAGGGTGTTCTTTGGAATGAGAACCAACAGAAGCAGACAACAACCTGAGATTACCACACATAAAAACAACACCTAGGTATCAATCCAGATACAGAAGTATGTAAAGTAAAATAGGAGTCCAGTATGGTGCTGTGGGTTAATGCGCTAGACTGCAAGGTCAGTTTAAACCACAAGGTTGGCAGTTCAAGTTTACCAGCCGCTCCGCAGAAACCCTATACAGGGTCGCTATGAGTCAGAACCAACTCCACGGCACTTAACAACAAAGTAAAACAAACCTAGGAGACTGACAATAGGGAATCAGAGATATCAGTGTATAATGAAGTCAACTACAAAGCAGAAAGAGGGACTAGTGTAGAAACAGAACTTTCAAATGGCAAGGAAGTCAAGTAGATTTCAAGACAAAACAGACTGTTTTAAGCAGGGGGGAAAAAAAATCAACAAATTACAGGGTAACCTGTACACCAAAATAAAAAAGAATACAATCAGATAGATTTAGTAAACATTAACACCACAGAAATGAAAATGAAACCCACAAACAAAATGAACTCACATAGAAAAAACTATATGGCTGAATCCAACAGCGCCACAAAAAAATACACAAAACTGACAGCAATCAATTCATACCTATTGATAATTACACTGAATGTAAATGGCTTAAATGGACCAGTCAAGAGACATAGCAGAATGAATACGAAAACAGGAACCTTCAATATGCTTTCTGCAAGATGTATACCAAAAAGATCGAGATAGTCTAAATGCCCATCAACAGAAAAATGGTTAAACAAACTTCAGTACATACAATGGGATACTACAAAACATTAAAGAATAATAAAGTCTGTGAAATACCTCACAGCATGGTTGAACCTGAAGGACATTATGATGAATGAAATTAGTCCATCACAAAAGGGCAAATATTGTATGTAAAACCAATACTGATAAAAGAAGAGGCTTTCTTGGTAGTGTGTCAGTCACTGAGCTGCAAGTCTGGTGGGTGTGCACCGAGCCCTGGCCCAGGCTCTGCACCCAATGCTGCGCAAATGCTGAACACACCCTGGCCAGGACAATGGTGAAGTATTTCCTGGGACCAAATGTTCGCCACATTCTGACAGCTGTACCCGAATCCCTACAGCAGACATGTTTTGATGGAGGGCAAGGTACACCGGGAGGTGATCCCTGACCAGAAGCTCCTTCCCGGTGACTCCTGACTAAGATGCTCCACTGGACCGAGCGACTGTTTCCTGCCAATGTTGTTCACTCAGTGTACATCCTGGAGGACTCTATTGTGGACTCACAGAATCAGACCACGATCACCTGGAACACATCAACCATGCCCAGCTGATGGCGATGGAGGAACACTGTGTTTACTGTGTGAACTCTGATAACAGCAGCTAGACCTAAGTCCACAGGGAAGCCTGGGTCTCCTCAAGCTTGTTTGGGTCTCCAGGAATCTTGTCTGGCCTGGTTTAAAAGCAATGTGACCAAAAACTATGATGAAACTGCCAAGGAAGCCAAGGAAAAGGCGAAGGAGATGGCACTGGCAGCAACAGAAAAGACCAAGGACCTTGTCAACAAATTAGCCACCCAGAGACAGTAGCAGCAGCTACAGTTTGGGCCCTTCCCACCCACAACTGCCACTCCACACCTCACAATCCAGCTCCAACCCCTCGGACCTATTACCAATTTGTTTTCTTATCGAAATCAACTTCTGGTTTGGCATCTACAGGACACGCAGCACAGTACCTAAATCTGTGCCAGGCCTGCTTATTTCCCCACTGGGCACCTGAGGCACCCAGGGTCACAGTGTGCTGGTGAAAACATCAGACTATAAGCTCCATAATAAGACAAGGATGTGTTCTTGCTCTCTCTCTTTATTTCTCTTGGATGTGCTTCAAGTACCTGAAACAATAGCTAGCACTTATTATTGCTGTTGTTGTTAAGTGCTGTCAAGTCAATTCCGACCCATAGCGACCCTGTACAGGAGCAGCTGGTGAGCTTGAACCACCAACCTTGCAGTTCAAACGGCTTTGCAGTCTGACACATTAACCCACAGCACCACACCCGCATATATTAGGCACTCAATAAATACTTGTTGAATTCAATTAAAAAGAGAGAAAGAAAAGGTTTTCTTAAAATACACACAATCTTATGATGGCTGGGGGGTAGTAAAGGGCTAGAGTGTAGAAACATGTTAACAGTGACAGGGCAGACAATATGCAACAAGAAGGAGGTTAGCAGAGGAAAGATGAAGGCAGCTGGAGACACAGAGAGGAATGCAACAGTTAAAGTGTATAGAGGTAAATACTGTTAACTCTTGGTACATGGAAGGGATTGCAACAATGTAATGAAGCATAACATAGGATTTGTTGAAGGAAAAACTGATGATCTGCTTTGTAAAACCATCACTCAATTCACAATACAAAGTTGGGGGGAAAAAAAGACTAATTCGTGGAATCCTGGTTTGGTGCTGTAGGATAAGCATTGAGATGCTAACCACATTGTTGGTGGCTCAAACCCACCAGTCACTCCTCTGATACCCTATACAGAGTCGCTATGAATTGGAACCTAGTAACAACAGTGAGACTAATTTGTAGGAAACTCTTTATTTTCTTTCTTACTCAACTAAAATGCTGCCAAATGGATAGCACTCTAGATTAAAATACAAATGAAGATACTATTATGTTCCTATATGACATGAGTACATCAGTCAGGAAAGGCACACATCTGTTAACCACTCCTCAATTCTGCTTTTAATCTTCTTGTACACCCCATACCGTTTATACTGTAGCATATTTACAATGCCAGATTTTACAGGGGGAAGTTTTGTTTATTAATCAAGTAATTTAAAATTTCTTTTTACACAGCAGACATGTTTTTGTATTAATCCAAAAAACCCACTGGCATGGAAGTCAATTCAGTCTCATAGCAACCCTAGGTAGGATCTCCAAGGTTGTAAATCTTTACGAGAGCAAAAAGCCTCATCTTTCTCCTAAGAAGTGACCTGTGGATTCATAAGGCTGCATTACAGTTAGCAAGCCCAATGAGCAACCCACTACACCACCAGGGATCCTTGCATTTCATATTATTTTTGTTAAGCGCCATCAAGTTGGTTTCAATTCATAGCAACCCTGTACAGAGTTTCCGCGGCTGATGGGTTAGAATCTTGTTGTTCAAATCAAGCTTGCGGTCTAGTACTGATCTGACAGCGCTATACCAGGACTCCATTTCTTGTATTGCTGTTGCTGTTAAATACCACCGAATCGGTTGCAACTCAAAGCATCCCTCTACAGAATTTCCAAGGAGCAGCTAGTGGGTTTGCCCTTGTGGTTTTCAGCCCATTGTTTATTTTACAGTGCCATATTCAGAGTCTTGTATTAGACAACTCTAAAGTTTAATTAGTCCTTCGGGGTAACTTTGACATTATATAGATTTAATTCATAAGGTTTAGAGTGACTAAATATTCAGAAGATGTTCATCATTCCTTCTTCCTAGTCTGTCTTTGGAAGCTCATCTGAAACCTGTCCACTATGGGTGACCCTGATGGTATTTAAAATACCCGTGGCATAGCTTCTAGAATCACAGCAACTCACAAGCCACCACAGTACGACAAACTGACAGACAAGTGGTTGGAGCCCACCAGCTGCTCTGTGGGAGAAGGATGAGGCTTTCTGCTCCAGCAAAGATTAAGTCTTAGAAACTTAATCACTGAAAACCTTATGAATAGCAGAGAAACACTGTCAGATATAGTGCTGGAAAATGAGTCCCTCAGGTTGAAAGGCACTCAAAATGCAACTGACTCCTCAAAGTAGAGTTGACTGTGATGACACATATGGAGTAAAGCCTGCGGGACCTTCATTTGCTGATGGGGCACAACTCAAAATGAAGAAAACAACTGTAAACATCCATTGAAAATCGGAACATGGAATGTATGAAATATGAATTTGGGAAAATTGGAAGTTGTCAAAAATGAAATGGAATGCATAAACATCGATATCTTAGGCATCAGCGAGCTGAAATGGACTGGTATTGGCCATTTTGAATCTGACAAACACATGGTTTACTATGCCGGATATGGCATACTGAAGAGGAATGGTGTTGCATTCATTGTCAAAAGAACATTTCCAGATCAGTCATGAGGTACAATGCTGTCTATGATAGGGTAATATCCATGAGCCTACAAGGAAGCCCAGTTAATACCACCATTATTCAAATTTACACACCAACCACTAAAGTCAGTGAGGATGAAATAGAAGAATTCCACCAATTTCTTCAATCTGAAATCGATCAAATATGTAATCAAGATGCAGTGATCCTTACTGGTGATTGGAATGCAAAGGTTGGGAGCAAAGACGAAGGATCAGTAGTTGGAAAATATGGCCTTGGTGATAGAAATGATGCTGGAGAACGCATGATAGAATTCTGCAAAACCA
>NW_006408683.1:2969931-2982783 GCF_000296735.1 Chrysochloris asiatica
TGAGTTATGGTGTTGGAGGAGAATATTGAAAGTGCCATGGGCTGCCAAAAGAACCAATAGATTTGTTTTGGAAGAAGTGCAGTCAGAGTGCTCCTTGGAGGCTAAGATGGCCAAACTTTGTCTCTCATACTTTGGACATATTGTCAGGAGGGACCAGTCACTGGAGAAGGACATCATGTCTGGTAAGCTGGAGAGTCAGACAAAAAGAGGAAGACCCCCAACGAGATGGATTGGCCAAGTGGCAGCATCGATGGACTCAAGCGTGGCAACAGTAATGAGGTTGACTCAGGATCGGGCAGTGTTTCATTCTGCTGTGCATAAGGTCACTATGAGTTGGTACCGACTAGATGGCACCTAACAACAACAACATATAGATTTAATACACTGAAGCTAAAATATTTTAAAACGAGTTGTCACCCAGTCGAACCTGACCTACAGTGACTCCACAAGGTGAGTTAAGAGTAGAACTGAACCGTGCTCCAGGTTTGTCAGTGGCTGATTTTTCAGAAGTAGATAGACAACTTCTGGATGGACTCAAACCTCCAACCTTGTGGCTAGTAGGTAGTCTAACCAAACAATGATAATTGTACTATCCAGGATTAAAGTAGTATTTAAGGAAGTGTGACAAATCACAGGGCTCAAGATAAAAAGATGAGCCCACTAAAGGCCAGGTAGTTAAAGGGTTATCATCCCAACAAATGCAGAAAGTTTATCAGCTCTGAACAAGAGATGTGGTTAAATGCTGTGGAGTCAGTTCTGACTCAGAGCAGCCTTGTATTGGGTTTCTAAGACTTAACCTTTGCCGGAGCAGAAAGCCTCATCCTTCTGCCACAGAGCAGCTGGTGGGCTTCAACCACCAACTTTGTGCTTATCCTACAGAGACACACCAGAACTCCGTAAAACACAAATCTAGATATAATGCCAGTAGTTTTAACAAAAATTGCCAAATTTCCTGTTCATTAAAGTTAGTCTCCCGCTATTACTGAAGCTGTCATTGTTTTATGCCCTTTTCCTTTTCAAATTTTGCTAAAATATTTTATCTTCCCCTTTATAAGAAACACTAGCTTGGAAAACCTAAACAGGGTCACTATGGGTGGGAACCAACTCGAAAGTACTTGACAACAACAATGATATAGAGAAGCACATTACAAAACTCTTCTACCAGAAACTGATTCAGAAAATAACTATAATAGCAGGTACTCTACCTATTGGCAATAAAATCCAATCTTCTGTAACTTCCACAAGTTCTTCCTACATAATGTCAATCAATTTAGTTGACAAAGACCCACACAATGCCTTGAGGCAGGACATACATGAAGATGTAAATAACTGTAACAATGACACCCCAGGAAATGACTGAGCACAGGGTTCATCTCATGACCCATCACTAAACAAGCACTGGGCACCTGTTGATCCAGCTCAGCAGCGTTAACACTCACACAGTCACACAAAGAGGACGAGACTTCTTGGAACCCTCTTTCTGTATAGGAACTTTTCAGTTTTAACACTGCTACACTTCAGGAAGGAGTCCCGGTGTGGGGCTGCGGGTTAATGCACCAGACTGCAAAGCTGTTTGAACTGCCAGGTTGGCAGTTCAAGCTCATCAGCCACTCCTCGGAAACCCTATACAGGGTTGCTATGGGTTGGAACCAACTCGATGGCACTTAACAACTACAACAACACTTTAGGAAAAGGATTTTTGAATGTAAATCAGACTCAGGATCGGAATGCATAACACTACAATCCTATAAAATACCCGGTATGGCTACTGGACACTTGAAATTTGACTAGTTTGAATTATGTGTTTTAAGTGTAAAAAATACATCAGGTTTTCACAGATATAGAATGAAAAAAAGAGGACTGTAAAAGATCTCATTTTGTATCTTGATAACTTGTTGAAATCAGATGTATTGGATTAAATAAATTGTATGACAAACACTAATTTCACTTGTTTCTTTTTAGGTATTAACATAGCCTGCATTGTATTTCTATTGGATGGTGCTGCTGTAGACCTACAGCCCAATTCTGATTGTTGTTGTTGTTGTTAAGTGCTGTCAAGTCATTTCCAACTCATAGCGACCCTGTATAGGATTTAGGAGGTGGATCTGAACCACTGTCCTTGCAGTTTAAACAGATACTGCCGTGGAGTACTCATCCTACAGTGCCACACCCAGGATTCCAATTCTGATTAGCAAGTAAGAACTATCATTGTTGTTGTTGTTAAGTGCCGTTGAGTCAGTTCTGACCCATAGCGACCCTGTACAGGGTTTGAGGCTATAAATCTTTACGGGAGCAGAAAACCTCATCTTTCTCCTACGGAGCGGCTGGTAGTTTCGAACTGCTGACCTTGCGGGTCACAGCCCAATTCATAACCACTATGCTACCAGAGCTCCTTAAGAACTATCATTAGGCATACCTCAATTACAGTTGTCATTTGAAAGCCAAAGGTAAAAAGCAATTATTTTCCCTTCTCTACTGTGGAGTCCTGGTGTGGCGCTGTGGGCTAATGCACTGGACTGCAAAGTCAGTGTGAACCACACACAAGCTCAGCAGTTCAAGCTCACCAGCCACTCCTCATCACCTCTATACAGAGTCACTATGGGTTGGAACCGACTCAATGGCACTTAACAACTTTATGGTTGTGGCGCTGTGGGATCAGCACTGGACTGCTAACCACAAGATGGGGAGTTCAAACCTACCAGCCTCTCCTTGGAAACCTTATTAAACAGTGTCTCTGAGTCAGAACCAACTGGACGCCACTTAACAACAACTACAACTTTATCAGTGAGAATCCTGGTGTGGCACTGTAGGATAAACACTGGACTGCTAACCGAAAGGTGGGGGGGGACGGGTTGCCACTTTTCAGAAACCCTATACAGGGTCACAATGAGTAGAACCGTCTAAACGGCACTTAACAACAACTTTACCCATGTAGTTGAAATAACTTACAACAAGGTATCAGCCAAATCAGTTGGTCCTGGAACCAATTTAAGAGGGATTATTGTGCTTCAAAAGGGCAAATGATAGCACAGGATGTTTAACCACATCTCTGAAGAAAATAAAGGGGGAAATACATAAGCTCAATTTTTTTCATACTGAGTCTAAGGTTTACCATTTATGGGAAATGGACATTTCTTTCATTTTCAGCACTCTGGGCCTTAAAACAATACAGTGTAAAGTTCTGTCTCTGTGTTATATAAGCACCTTCAATCATAAATCATCCATTAACATTATAAAAAGAGAATCTATCATTATAAGCAATTTTCTCTATCAAAACCCAAAGAAAATTACAATTACTACTCAAAAGCAAAAGAAAAAATTATGTCAGAGTTTCTCTGGGGCTGAGCGGGATACCTTGGTCCACAGATGTTATGAAAGAAAGTATGTATTACTCTAAGTCTATTTGTAAAGTGAGACATTCAGTGACAAACTTCTACGAGTGAATTATGTTCTTCCTCAACATCATTCTGCTTTATTTGATTTTATAATATTTAGAACCTTAGGGTTCTTGGGAGGAAAGCCAGTATATTTTTTATTCTATTAAAATGATTCTTAAGAGTAAAGGTGCAGACAAGTAAATTGTCAGTGATGAAATTGTACAGGGGGAAAAAAAAAACATCAATCAGTCCCCAGAACACCAGCGGGCATAATGTAAAAATGTTCAAATAATGATAAGGAACTTTCTTAGAGTCCTAACAAATTTATAATCCAAGGAAGGCCACACTTGGATGCCAATTAAACCAATTTGAAGATCATCAGCTGAGAAGAATCTTCACACTTCTATTTACTAGGTGAGACATTCCAGGGAGCTTTAAGAGCTAGTGGTTAGGAATCGGGCTGAGACCCTTAAGGTCAGCAGTTTGAAACTATCAGCTGTTCCGCGGGAGAAAGATGAGGCTTTCTACTCCCGTAAAGATTTACACCCTCGGAAACCCTGTACAGGGTCGCTATGAGTCGGTTCCGACTCCAGGGCACATAACCACCACCACCACCACATTCCTGGGAAGCCTTCTTAGGCATTTAAATGCCAAGTTCAATTAGGATCCCAGTAGAGTAAGCAGAAAGGATTGTACATATTTTAACTGGGGAGTAGACTGGTTGCAGTCTCCTACTTTGGTGGCTACTAAGGGGTACAGTTCTTTCTTATTAAAATCACCCTTAAAGAATCGCATCTTCCTACATTACCAAATAGGTAGAAAGACGACCATTTCCATAATAGCATACTATTTTTAGTGTTTGGAACGGGTCTTTAAAAATACATTCCACGGTACAATTTGTTTTGACTAAGTTTGTTCAGGAAAGGAAATTTGCATTCTAAGGTCTTGATTTTTTTAAGCTTAGAAAGAAATCTTCTAAACATGCAGATTAAAAACTAAGACAAGTAGGGACATTGGTCTGTTCTGGACAACCAAAGTGGAGAGAGAAGGTGGAAAAAAGGTACGAGGAAAATAAAAACCAACCACAAGGGTGGCGAGATGTGGGCAAACGGGATAGAAAGGAACAGAGGCACAGTGGAGCTAGTCACCTAGGGAGGGCGAACTGGAACGGTGCGCAGGGCTAGGAGACCCTCTGAGGCTTGAGAAAAGAAGGGAAAACAGGAGACCGAAGACAGGCGGAGGTGAAGGCATGGGCTACACCTCACCGAGGGCAATGAGCGGGACGGCAAAGGTAGCGCGGCTGGAAGAGGACAACGTCGGGGGCGGAGCAAGGGGCTTCCGAAAGGCTATCCACGCCCGCCGCAAACCGGCAGGTCCCTGTGTGTCTCTTTTCCTATCCTCACCTGGAAATCGGAGGCGAAAAGAGGGCTACCGCTGTACGCTGGATCTGTTTCCCGCCCGACTCGCTGACATGGCGGCCGACGAGTTGTCACTGAGCTTGCTCAGGTCTCCCGCGGCTCCGGTGAAGGAGACACCACTCGCTTTCCCGCTCCGCCTTCCTCAACGCACCCCTCCCAGCTGGCTGGTTGGCTGGCCAGCCAGCGACCGCGGAGCATAGAGTGCAAAAGGCTAGAGAGGAAGCGCAGAGGGAGGACAACCATAGAGTACGAGTCCGGACATAACCCGCAGAGTCTGTTTTTCTCTCATCTGGCACTCACAATCCGTCAGCGGCCGAATTAGAACGGAAGCGGAAGTTAAGAAGAAAGGCGTTCGCATGCGCATTTCATAGTGTTTACTTCCGCCCTCTGTAGTCTGGGTTTGAGGAAATGGTGCACGTGGGTTCCCTGTGCAGGGTTCACCGAAATAGCGACCCTGCGTGATCTTTGGGCTGGACCTCAAAGGACAAGATGTGGGCCCCAGTAGCGGGGCTTCCCGCACGGCTGACCTTTTCAGTCTTTACCGGTGCTGGTCGCTTTTATGTTTTGGGGTCCGGAATGGCGACGCGGAACGACTTACTGGAGGTCCCTCACAGAGGCTTGTCTGACTCTCGCCCGCTGCCGTTGCCTTGCCCTGATATCGAGGAATCATCTTCGTGGGTGTCTAAGTGTCGTTTAGACCACAAGCGTTATGTAACCAATCGGAGATTGGCTGAGAGCTTGGCGCAGATCCTGCAAAGGAAACAAAAAACTCCCCAGCTAGTCCTGGAGTGCAATCCTGGTGAGTCGGGCGTGGATTGCATTTTCATGTATGTCAAACGCACTTACCTGAAAAGAGGAGCCAAAGCCTAAGCATATTGTCTGTATTAATGACGCCGCACTGTTTCTGTAGTAGGTTCACGTCAAACAATATTAACTTTTTATTGTGAATTGAGTCCCACATTCAGCAAATCATACTTCGTGTCATTACAATGACTGCAATCCCCTCCTTGTACCCTCAGTTAACAGTATTACCTCTGTTGTTGTTGTCATTGTTGTTAAGTGCCATCGAGTCGGTTCCGACCCATAGCGACCCTGTACAGGGTTTCCGAGGGTGTAAATCTTTACGGGAGTAGAAAGCCTCATCTTTCTCCCTCGGAGCGGCTGGTAGTTTCGAATCACAGACCTTAAGGTTCGCAGCCCGATTCGTAACCACTACGCTACCAGACCTCTATACACTTTAAATCTTGCACTTTGCCCTGTGTTTTCTTCTGCCTTCATCTTTCTGATGCCAACCTCCCTCCCTCTTGTATATTACCTTCGCCATCACCTAAGTTTGCATGTATCCATCCACCCTCTGCCCAGTGAATAATTTCCCTGCCCTCCCTCCCCTGGTAACCATCATGTTGTTGTTGTTGTTGTTGTTGTTATGTGCTGTAGAGTCGGTTCCGACACATAGCGCCCCTGTACAGGGTTTCCGAGGCTATACATCTTTATGGGAGCAGAAAGCCTCATCTTTCTCCCGCGGAACAGCTGGTAGTTTCGAACTGCTGACTCTGAGGTTAGCAGCCTGATTCGTAACCACTACGTTACCAGAGCTCAATGTTTCTTTTATCAAGAGTTATAACAGTGGTCTCATACAATATTTCTATTTTTGTGATTGACTACTTTCACTCAGCATATTGTTTCCAGGTTCATGCATGTTATGAGATGTTTCAAAAATTCATTATTCTGTAGTGTTGCTAGTTTCCATTGTGTGTATGTATCAATTTGTTTAATCATTCTTCTGTTGATGGGCATTTAGGCTGTCTCTATATTTTTGCTGTTGTGAATAGTGCTGCAGTGAACATGAATGTGCAGCTAAGTATGAAAAAAGAACTTTTACCTTACTCATCTGTACATCTCCCATAGGAAGATACTGAGAACACAAGATATACAGACTTTTTGAATAATTACTTTATAAAGCATCATATCCTATCATGGAGTGTTCGTTCTGTATCAGTTTGTATCTTTGATGGTTGGTTAAGACATCACAGTGTTGTTATTAAGTGTTCTCAAGTTGATTTCCACTGAAAGTGACCCTGTATAGGGTTTCCCAAGAGCAGCTGGTGGGTTTGAACTGCCAACCCTGTGGTTCATAGTCCAGTACTGATCCTACAGTGCCACACCAACAGTCCAAAGCATCACAGTAGCTCATTGGTAGGTAGTAGGCTAGAAACAACCTTTTTGCTTGTATGTATCACCAAAGAAATAGTGGCACATTGTGATTAGGAGTACAAGTTTTGGAGTCACTAGCAGTATTGCTTCAATTCCAAGCAGCACCACTTAAGAGTTGTTATGGAGGAGCTCTGGTAGCTTAGTGGTTACAAATCGTGCTGCTAACCTCAAGGTCAGCAGTTCAAAACTACCAGCTGTACCACAGGAGAAAAATGAGACATTCTGCTCCTGTAAAGATTTACAGCCTCAGAAACCCTGTACAGGGTCGCTGTGAGTCGGAACCGCCTCTGTGCACATTACCACCACCACCACCATGGTTGAAGGCTAGTAATCCAATCTAAACTCTTTAAGGAGAGCAACACTTAAGGAGATGTTGTGAGACTTCATATTGTTGTTGTTAGGTGCCGGGGAGTAAGTTCTGATTCATAGCAACCTGGTGTAGGGTTTCAGAGACTGTAAGTCTTTGCAGAAGCAGAAAGACTCATCTTTTTCCTGTAGACTTTGATACAAGTATTATTATTGAAACAGGTTGCCTTATTTCTCTTGTAAATAGACTTTTCTCTCTGTTAACATACTAGGTCCTGGAATCCTGACCCAAGCATTACTTAAAACTGGTGCCAGAGTGGTTGCCCTTGAAAGTGACAAAACTTTTATTCCACATTTGGAGGTACATATATATGTTATTTATTTACTTATTTTTAAGTGTTTCATAAGAGCTCATTGTTCGTCACTACCTTAGAGTGTTGTAGGGCTTAGTAGGTTTGATCAAATTAAGCACATGGTTTATTCAGCTATTTATCTATCTATTTATTTATTTGTGGAGACAAGAAGTTGAATTTATTAGAGGACACAGGTTATGTGGGGCAGTGCTACCAAGACCTTCATGAATGCAGGGCCCTCCACAATTGGGGTAGTATTTGACTCCACAGCCATCTAGGATGAAGCGCTTCAGCCACCATGTCTTCAAACTCATAAGCATTGAATATGGTGAAGCCCCATGGAATATCTTTTAGGCACCATGTCTTATTTACTTTGTTTTCCCTAGGGACTAGAAGAGAGTAGGCATTCACTGCTTATTCAGTGAATGTCGAAAAGATTAAGAGTTCTGAGGCTTGCTCTGTCATTTTAGCTTTGCTACAGGCCTAATTGAGTGATTGCAGTAAGTATGTAAATTATTACCTCAACTGTTCTGTCCTGTGCTGGTCCCCTGCCTTCTGTGAGTTTAGAATCTAATTGCTAAAATTAAGTTGATAAGATTATATGAACACTGGATTTAGAATTTCAGAGGCAAGAAAGTTTAGGTATAGATAGCCAGATACAATTCCATGAAGGAAAGACATAATCCAAGGGGATTTTTTTTTGGTGATTATAGCTTCCTGTAGAGCAGACAAGAAATTTGGGAGACAACTTCTTGCCCAGTTGACTAGAAGAGCTCTATATTTGTGTCAATTGAAAAAAAAAAAAAAAGACCCAACAGAATGCAGAAATGATCCAGCAATATAGTTTAAATTTTGCTGAAGTTAATTCAGAAGTGGCTTTAGCAGTACACTGACAGGTAGCTGCCACAAATTCAAACCATTCAATAAGGGATATCATTACTGACATTAGATAGATCTTGGCTGAAAGCAGAAAATACCAGAAAGATGCTTTTGTCATTAAGTGCTATCTAGTCAGTTCTGAGCTCTGGTAGCATAGTGGTTATGAATCAGGTTGCTAACCTCAGGGTCAGCAGTTCGAAACTACCAGCTGTTCCACAGTAGAAAGATGACGCTTTCTGCTCCCATAAAGATTTACAAGTCCAGAAACCCTGTGCAGGGTTGCTATGATGCGGAACTGACTCCACAGCACATAACAACAACAAGTCAGTACTGACTCATAGGGTATAGAGTTTCTAATGAGCTGATTGATTTGAACTGCCAACCTTGTAGTTAGCAGCCCGGTGTTTATCCTGCAGTACCACATCAGGACATTCAACCATGTGGATCATAACAATTTATGGTAAACACTGTGAAGAATGGGAGTTCCAGAAGACTTCTGTGTATTCCTGAGGAACCTGGACATAGACCAAGAGGCAGTCATTTGAACAGAATAAGGGAATACTGACTGACTTAAAATCAGAGAAAGTGTACACCAGGGTTGTATTGTTCATCATACTTACTCAATTTGTATGCTGAGCAAATAATCTGAGACGTTGGACTATATGAAGAAGAACATGATGTCAGGATTGGAAGAATGCTTATTACCAACCTGTGATGTGTAGGTGACACAACCTTGCTTGCTGGAAGTGAAAAGGACTTAAAGTATTTACTGATGAAGCCAAAAAAACTACATTCTTTAATATGGATTACACCTCAACATCAAGAAATCCAGAATCCTCACAATTGGACCAGTAAACAACATCATGATAAATGGAGAAAAGATTGAAGTTGTCTATTTCATTTTACATCGATTCACAATCAATGTCCATGAAAGCAACCATCAAGAAATCAGCCAACATATTGCATTAGGTAAATCTGCTGCAAAAAAACCCCACCTCATTCAAGTGTTAATTCTGCAAAGATTATGATCAAGAATATGCTATGGAGATGTTTGATGCTGTAAACCATGGGGTTGACATGAGTCAAGGGCCAACTCAACAACAGCTGATAGGAACAATGAATAAATCATGGTAAAATCCATTTGAATTGTAAAGACTATTATTGTAGCAGCTTTTATAGTAAAATGTGCCTTATTTCAGCAGGGATAGAGCATAGTCTTCAAATCATATTGATTTTGAATCGCTGCCCTAGCACTTGTTGTTAAGTGCCATTGAGTTGGTTCCAACTTGTAGCAACCCTATATAGGGTTTCCAAGGAGCTGCTGGTGTGTGCGAACCACCAGCCTTGCAATTCAAACCGACCTCGTCATCCAGTGCTTATCCTACAGATCTATACCAGCCCTTACTAGTCATAAAATCCTAGACAAGTAATTTAACCTTCAAAGTCTTGATTTTTCTAATGTATGAAAAAGTAAGTTAATACCTACCTGTATAGAATGTTGATGTGTTTGAAATGAAATAAATGATATAAAATGACTAGTAGAAACTCAAAGTTAATTTCTCTTCTCTTTCCACTTTCCTTTTTGTTTTTGAATCTTAAACATAATCTGGTTATCTCCAATCTGAAGTAACCTGTCACTGGGATTATGGTCATCATAGCTCCTGTTGTTATCTGAGAGCAGAGGCTTTGCTTGTTTTGTTCACTTCAGTGTCTTTCCCCCAGTGTGTGTCTGCTATAGAATAGCCAGCAGTAAATGTTGGTTCAACAAATGAGTGCAGCCGTGAAATTAGAAAACAAATGAGCCCTAAAATTATGTAACTCAACTAAATTATATGCAAATAAAATACTATAGTCTAGTACTTGATAGTAATTTTTCATTTAAAAAATTACATTTAGATATTTAGTCTAATATCTATAGCACCCCCTGTGAATAAATGAGACTTTTAGAGATGTGCCCAAGATCATGTAGGTGATTGTGCAGAGTTACGTTTGGTAACGAGTCTGCCCCCAGTCAGTGCTTTGCTATTCCTGTTTGTCTGAGTTGCTGTCAAGTCTTTATCATTTCCTTGAAAGTTTTGGTTGAAGTTAGGACAATTTCTGCACATCCATGTTCTTGGCAGCATTATTCACAGTAGCAAAAAGTTGAAAAAACCTAAGTGCCCATCAAGGGATGAGTCAAAAAGTAAACCATACACACAACAGAATACTATGTGATGTATTAAATAACAGTGAATGTGAAAAATAACTTGTGGATGAACCTAGAGGATGTTATGCTGAGTGAAGTAAGTCAGTGAAAAAAATTCAAATATTGTCTGATACCACTAGTGTGAAAAGAATGCTACCCAACATTGAAGAATATGAATCTATAAAACACCTTGGAACATGGATGAACCTGAAGGAAAGTATGCTAGTGAAGTTAGTCAATCACAAATGACATATAATTGTATGAGACCAATGTAAAAAGCTAAGAGAAAGTTTTCTTGATAAAAGAAACAATCTATAATGGTTACTGGTGTGTTGGGGGTGGAGGGGTAGAATTATTCACAGGTTAAAGGGTAGACACGTGAACCTGGGTGATGAAGCAGATAATATACAAGAAGGTTGACAGGAAAGACGAAGGTAGCAGGAGACACAGGGAGGAGTGTAAGCATTAACTGAATAGAGGTAAATACTGTTAACTGATGGTATATGGGGGGAATTGCAATCATTGTAATAAGCAAAGTATGTAATTTGTTGAAGGTAGAATGGATGATCTGCCCTGTAAACTTTGGGTCAATTCACAATAAAAAGTTTTTTTAAAAAATCAAGAAAAGATGAAAAGATTTACATATAGAAACATTCTTTGATGGTGTCTTACCATGAATTTACTTGATATGGATTTTCTTTCCAAAGCCATCTTGACTTCCACCAAATGATTGGACTCTTCTAATACTAGAATTAGGTCGTTTTGCCATCCTGCTATGTTTTAAAGGAGTCATCTCAAGAGCAAAATAGACAGTCCCACGACCATCAACAAAGAACATGCGATCCCTGCCTGCAAAGGCAGTGGCATAGAGAGACAGTGTAGCTGCAGGCTTCTCATTCCATGCACTGAGTAAAGCTGAGTGCCTACGTGTAGGAGGCTAACACTTTGGCCACTTACAAACTGGCTACAGGAGCTTTTGTAATACTTGTGTTAAAAGCATGTGCACATTTAGCTCACTAACGTCTAGATGTCAATCTTTATGCATTCCATTTCATTTTTCACAAGTTTCTATTTTTCTAGCTTCATAAGTCATACATACAATGTTCTAATAATTAATGGATAACTGCAGCAGTTTCTTCTTATTTTGAGTTGTGTCCCATCAGCTAATGAAATTCCCAGAAGTTTGTGTGATTAATGTCACTATAGTCAACTCTACTTTGAGGAGGCAGCCCTTTCCCAGGTATATTTTTAGTGCCTTCAAACCTGAAGGGTTCATCTTCTGTTACTATACCTGACAATGTTCTGTTGTAATTCATAAAGTTTTTAATCACTAAACATTCAGATGTTGTCCAGCTTTCCTTTTTCCGAGTGGTTTTAGTCTGGAAAGTTCACTGAAAGCTGCCCACCATGGGTGTCATGGCTTCCAGCATCTCAACAAAAGGCAAGCCGTCATGTTCTGACAAACTGACCAATGAGTGGTGGAAAACTGAGGCATGGATACTATTAAATGCATTCTATAACTGTTAATTAGCTAAATCAGCTTTTGAATCCATGCAATTTGACTCCATAACCTGTTTTATGACTAGTTTTCATGTAACATTATCTTGATTCAATGTGGTGAGTAGAAATACTGAAAATGTATTGTTTAGGTACATACATGTTAGAGAGTAGAGTCCTACACAGATCAAAGGACCTTCCATCTGAATGGTGGCCAATGATCAGGGGATGTTGGAAAAATCCTTCAGAGTAAAGATAATTGCACAGGTAGTACTATCTAATCTCCAGCTTCCTCAGTACAGAAATATTGGCAGTGGTGAAAATCAATATTGTGCAAACCTGAACCCAGTAGTCCAATGACATAATATTTTTGGCTTTTCTAATTCTAATGTTTGTGCAATCACCTAGGTTTTGCATTAAATTTATACCTTGTATAAGTGTGTCTTTCCGAGGGAACAAACAAGATGGCGGATCAGGTGGATGTGTAGTACAGAGCTCCGCCAACAACAACACAAAATACCCAACCAAGCAGGCTCAGGGGATGGTCCCAGAACTCTGAACCACATATAAAGGAATACTTAGAAGGTTGGAAGGCTCACAGCTGGGGGAATTGGGGGCAGAAG
>NW_006408683.1:2985728-2987106 GCF_000296735.1 Chrysochloris asiatica
ATGTGTCCTGTAAACTTTCACTCAATCCACAATAAAAACCTTAAATTAAAAACAAAAACAAAAAACAAACAAACAAAAAAAAAGTGTGTCTTTCCTTTCCTACACTGAATACTGATGGGTAGTGAATTAGTTTACTATTGTTGCAACGGTAGGAAGTTTCTATAACAATTCACACTGCAAACATAGTGGCTTTAAAGAATGTCTCATTGGACTGAAAGCAAGATGTCAGCATGGTTACATTCCTTTCTGGAGCCTCTAAAGAAGAGTCTTTAGACTCTCCTTTTCTGTCTTTTAGAGACTTTCCTTATCTCTTTACTCATGACCATCTTTGATGTTTATAGTCATCAATTACTAGTCCAATTTGTCTTGAAAGAAGTACAGCCAGAATGCCCCTTGGAAGCAAAGATGGTGAGACTTTGTCTTTCCTGATTTGGGCATGTTGTCAGAAGGGACTGACCCCTAGAGAAGGATGTCATCTAAAGTGAGGTGGTGGGTCAGCAAAAAAGAGAAAACCTTCATCAAGATAGATTGGCGCAGTGGCAGCAACAATGGGCTCAAATAGAGCAACAATTATGAGGATGATGCAGGAACAAAGTTTCAGTCCTTTGTGCATAGGGTCACTATGAATCAGAACCGATAACAGTACCTAACAACAAGAGCAGACACATCATCATTTGGGATAGTGAAAGAGAATAAGTGAGGATCAGGAAATACTTCAAGTTTTAAATGAAATTGTTTGTGCCAACTATTTTGTGAAATGCTGAATAAAAGTTAATCTTCAAATGAACAAAATAGCTTGTGTACAATCATCTTAAGATACAAATGGTCTGCCCCCATCTGGAGCAAAGAAGAGTGAAGAAAATAAAAGATTCTAGAAAACAATTTGTCCAGTAGACTAATGGACAATGTGAACCTCCGTCTCCATGACTCTGAGACCAGAAAAGCTACAGGGTGCCTGATTGCTGAAGATTCTGAAAGGGATCACAATAGGAGGTCCTGAATATCGTGGGAAAAAAGCATGGAACAAAACTGAAGACAATAAATGCAAGGCTTATTGGTCTAATAGAGACTGGTGAGACCCTAACACTTGATGACTCTTCATACCTAAAGCTGAACTCACCACTGTGGCTTAACTTTCATTCAAACAGTTGACAGCCCTATAAGATGAACAGTAACACCAGGGAGGTTTGCACACATTAGAAAAATCAACTCGAGGACATTAAAAGGGCAGCATTTGCCCAGGAATAAAACTCAGAAGACAGGAAAGGATAGAAAAGAAGGATACATGGGAATGGTATAAACACAGCAATGAAGTGAGAAGAGTTTGTTAAATTGTGGGGCCTGCAATCAATGTCACAAATCAAAATGTGTATGAATT
>NW_006408683.1:2988711-3002322 GCF_000296735.1 Chrysochloris asiatica
GCCACACCAGGACACCTGCCATGCCCATACAGCCCATCTATAACCATACCCTCTGCAACTCCACCCACTGGACAAGCGCCAGTACCAGCTCCTATACCACCTGACCAACAATCTTGTTCTTGTTAAGTGCTGTCGAGTCAATTCTGACCCATATCGACTCTGTATAAGGTTTCCAAGGAACAGCTGGTAAGCTTGAACCACTGACCTTGCAGTTCAAACGACTTTGCTGTCTGACGCATTAGCCCACTGCATCACACCAGGACAGCAGCAAATACCAGCCAAACCTACCCTAAACCGAGGTGCATGAAAGTCAAATACAAAACAGTACACATTCTGTAACTATACCAAAGGATACATTTTGTGAGAGCCTACGAACACATCAACATAGAATCATTAAATAAGTACAAATATGACAACTCCACAATGTCCTAGAGATAACATACAATTTAAGCTCACATGAAGAAACGAGAGAATGACAAAAACAAATGACCAAGATGCAGAATCTGAAGGTGTCTGAGGAAGAAAGGTAATGGAACTAACTGAAGAAAAATTTTAAATAATTATATTTAGATACCTTCAAAGAATTCACAAAAAGATGAGGAAAGCAAGGACAACACAGAAAATAATTGAGAAGAATTCAGGAAAACACTACAAGAACAAACAGACAAAATGCAAATTTTGGAATAGTACAAAACCTGTGATTAGTAATACAGGTGATTAGTAACTAGAATTTCACAAATGGGTATATATTGAAAGGATAAAGGAGTAGATTTGAAGCAATGGAAGCCTAAACTACTGAGCTTGAATATAAATCTCTCAAAACTATTATCCTAGAAGAACCATCAGAAAAATGAAAAAATCTGAAGAAAGTCTACGAGATATGTGGGACACCATGAAAAGGAACAACTTATGTGTGGTCGGAATTCCAGAACAGGAAGAGACAGTAAAAAGCACAGAGAAAATTGTCAAAGAGTTGTTGGAAGAAAACTTCCCTAATATGAAAGATGAGAAGATAAGCACACAAGAAGCTTAACAAACCCCAAACAGAATAAATCTGAAAAGAAAAACATCAAGGCATATCATGATCAAACTTTCCAAAACGAAGCACAAGGAAAGAATGCTGTGAGCAGCTCAGAAAACAGTGAAAACTTACTTACCAAGCAGTGCCAATAAGACTAAGCTCTGATTTCTCAACATAAGCCATGCAGGTAAGAAGGCAATTGGATAATAGGTACAAAACTCTGAAAGAAAAAACTGCCAACCAAGAATCATACCCAGCAAAGTTGTTCCTCAAATATGACTGTGAAATTAGGATGTTTCATAAAAATTAAAGGAATTTGTAATGATCAGAACAACTTTACAAAAATGATAATAGGTGTTCTTTGGACTAAGAACAAACAACATCAGACAACAACCTAAGATTGTCACATATGACTACACCACCCAGAATTCAATCCAAATACTGTTAAGTGCCGATGAGTCCGTTCTGACTCACAGCAACCCTGTATAGGGTTTCTGAGGAACAGCTGGTGGGAACGAACTGCCAAACTTGTGGTTCTCAGTCCAGTGCTGATCCAATAGCACTACACAAACAAACCTACAAGGCTGAAAATAGAAAACCAGACATAATCAATTTATAATGACATTAACTATAAAGCAAAAAGAGGGAATTATATAGATAGAGAAATTCCAAATGACAAGGAAGCCAAGTAGATTTCAAGATAAAATAGACTGTTTTAATCAGGGGAAAAAAATAATAAATTACAAGATAACCTCAAAGAAAGTTAATACACCTGAACATTAACACAACAAAAATGAAAAGAAAACCTACAAACAAAATGAACTCAGTGCAGAAAATAATGTGGAATAAAGAAATCAGCACCACAAGAGGGTAAACACATGTTAACATGGGTGAGAGGGCTGGCAATGTACAAGAAGAGGGAGTTTAACATAGTAAAGACTAAGGTATCGGGAAACAGAGGGGAGAATACCATCATGAATAGAGACGTAGATAATGTTAACTGTTGGTACATGGAGGGGATTGAAATTGTAATGAAACCAAATATGTGATTTGTTGAATGTAAAACTGATCATCTGCTTTATAAACTTTTACTCAATTCACCATAAAAGGTTTTTTAAAAAGTTTTGAGTAAAATGAGGTATTTGAATTAATGGCTTTAAATTGCAACTTTCTTTTAAACCTGGATAAATACCTGTAGAATTTTCTGTGCATGAGAACCTCAAATACCCATCCCAAAACACTGTCCTAATCGATACTGTAACTTCAAACCGAGTTTAGTTAAGTGTGTAGCTACTAGCTCCCACTACTTAGCAGCTCTATTACTTCTACAAGATGAGGAAATTAGGACAAAGACCTCCTCCAGTAGACGAGACACTTTCCTTTTATGATTTTATTTTTCAAAGATAAATGAAAAAGCAAGGCAAAAATGGAGACTGATGTACACAATGAGCTACTTTCATTTGATGTTATTACTAAACTCGAAGGGGGAAAAGTACTTTCTTGAATCTACTTACTTTTCACTTTAATGTTTTTATTATTTTATTTATTTTATTATTGTTTTTCTCCATTGTTAAGTGCCATCCAGTCTGTTAGACTCATAGTGACCTGTATAGGGTTTCTGAGGAGCAGCTGGTGGGTTTCAGCTGCTGACCTTGTGGTTCGCAGTCTGGTGCTGATCCTGCAGCACCACACCTGGAGTCCTTTTCTCTATTACAAAGAACATAGCTTCAGGTCTTTTCCCCATGATTTATAGCAGATGAATCACAGCTTGCTTCTTGAGCCTAGAAGCGGCCTCAGACTCTGTCCAGTGCTGCAAGCAGCCACTACTAAGCAGTTAATGATTATGAGGAAGCTCTTGAACAACGGAAGCTATTAAAGTAAAGAAATTAAAATAAGCAAAAATTCGTTTAAGTTTTATTTGTTTGGGTTTTTTCTTGGTGATATTGTTGTACTTTCATTGCTTTTCAGTTGTTTATTTTATCTTTATTTCCTCTGTTAAATTTTAGGGTATGTTATTAATTTCTTTGCATCTTTATTAAGGTAATTTCTTATAAGAATTATTTCTGAAATAGTCTTTGAATTGCAACAAAGTAAACTTCAAAGTGCTGAAACTTCTTGGCATTATCTCTGCCTCTCTTTAGTCCCTAGGAAAAAATCTGGATGGACAACTAGATGTGGTCCACTGTGACTTCTTTAAATTGGATCCTAGAAATGGTACTCTAGTACGACCACCTATTATGATTTCACAGATGCTTTTTCAGAATTTGGGGATACAAGCACTTCCTTGGTCAGCAGGTAATTTTTGTCATTCATTAAAGCAAATGCCTTATAATTTGGCAGCTCTCTTTGTCAGAATACCTGGTTTATTGTTTATGTTGTACAATTTTTGATCAAATGCTTTTAAGTTGAATGTGGCATTCTCCTCACCTGGAAAAAATGATGAAAGCAATTCCCCAAAAGGCAAGTTCTCTTTCAAGAAAAAATGCTGAGGTTTAGTTGAATTAAAATAAGCTTAAATTAACATAGTTTGATACAATAAAATATTGCCATAGGAAAAAGGATAAAGAATTTTAATCAGAGATTTTCACTTGTATTTGTAACAGGTATCCCTTTAAAAGTAATTGGAATCTTTCCAATCAAAAGTGAAAAAAAGGCACTGTGGAAACTTATATATGACCTATATTCCTGTACTTCTATATATAGATATGGACGAGTAGAATTAAATATGTTTATTACTGAAAAGGAATATCAGGTAAGGTTATTAACCAGTGTCTGATAAGTTTTTTGTTTTGAAAGAGATTATAATTTTCTTCTGAGTAGCCTTAACTTATGATTTTAATTTTATGATTTATAACATTTGAATGTACTAAGACTGTTTTTAAATGTCTGTAGAGCAACCTTTAGACTGTGTTTTTTATTCTCTAGACCCTGGGTGGTGTAAATGGTTACTATGCTCTAAATTAGCTTTTCTAATGTGCTCAGCTAAAAGGATGGTAGTTTGAGTCTTGGTATGGCGCTGTGGGTTAATGTACTGGACTGTAAAGTCAGTTTGAACCACAAAGTTGGCAGTTCAAGCTCACCAGCAACTCCTTGGAAACCCTATACAGGGTCGCTATGAGTTGGAACCGACTCAATGATACTTAACAACAACAGAGGGAGTCCTGGTGTGGCACTGTGGGATAAAGCACAGAAACACAAAATTGATTTGAATCACAAGGCTGGAGGTGCAAAAGCACCAGCCACTCCTTGGAAACCCTGCACAGGGTCACTATGAGTTGGAACCAACTTAACAATAACAACAGAGGCACATTGGAAGAAAGTTCTGACAGTTTACTTCCAAAAACTCTGCCATTGAAAATCCTGTGGTACACAGTTCCATTTAGACACATGTGGTGTCACCATGACTTGGAATCACTTCAGTGGCAGCTAGCTTGGTGTTTGGTTTTTTTTCTTTGTAATGATGGGTTCTCTTGATACTACCTTACAAGTCATGTTCCCTTTTACCCATAATGCTTCCTGTTATTAACCAGAAAGGGAAAAATATGAAACTTTCTGCTCCGGTAAGGATTTATTGTCTCACACACGCTTTACAGGGTCACTGTGAGTCAGAACCAACTCAACAGCACACCACAACAATCCAATACAACAAGAACTACTTAGCATTATTTCTACATATGAAAATTAAGGCTTAGTATAGTGGGCCAAGAAATGAAGGAATAATATACTCACCCAACCCCAGGTAGTGGAAATTGTACTTGGTCTTGGAAGGAGCATAGGGTGCTTAGAACCTTGAAACTATACATGCAGTATATAAATTAAAGAATGGAGGAAAGAAAAATTATCAGTTTGCTTTTAGGAAAATGTTCCAGTGGCCTTTACACATGTGTTTTCCTTTCTCTGTGGTTCCCTCACCCAGGGGTTACTTCTCATCCTTCAGGTGTCAGTCTAAGCACCTCTTGACTCAGAATTTAATGGGTCCACCTGACACATGTTTTAACACAACTATCCTCCAAGGGAGTCCTGGTGGTCTAGTGGTTAAGTGCTTCACTGTAAATAGAAGGTGGGCAGTTCAAACCCACTAGCCATTCTGCAGGGGAAAGATTGGCAGTCTTCTATAAAGATGGCAACCTGGGCAACATCAGGGGCAGTTCTACTCTTATCCTGTAGGGTGGCTCTAAGTTGATACTGACTCCACAGTGATGAGTTTGGGTTTGGGCTTTGTACTTCTCCATAAAACATAGCAAAAGCTAATTCATGTAATTAGTTAATGTTTCTTTATCCTGTTATGCTGTAAGAACCACAAGAGTAGGATTTCTTGTTTTTGTTCACTTTCATAATTAAATTACGAGATTTAGCCCTGATATGTGCTACGGGTAAAGGAAAAAAATCTCATATATGTTAGATTTTAAGTGTACATGATTAAACTTTAAACAAACTTTTAAGAATTTTTCTGTCCTGAGATGCTTAACGTTAAGATTTTTCCTTTAAGTCCTTTAATTTTGTTAAGTTTCTAGATACTATTATGACATTAACAATTAGGAGGCAACACTTGGTTTTGATTGATTCGGATTGTATTTGATGTGTAAATTATATTTTCCTTTTATTAGAAACTAATGGCAAAACCCAAAAATACAAACTTGTATCAAGCATTAAGTGTCCTATGGCAAGTAGCTTGTGACATTAAACTTCTGCGCATGGTGAGTAAACTCCTGAATTTTAACAAAGAACTTCATTTTTTTTCCAATTTGCTACATTTCTATGACCTATAAATGAAAAAAATAAAAGAATAAAAGATTCTGACTCATAGCGGACTCTGTGCACAACAGAATGGAAACTTCCCAGGTCTGCAACATCCTCACAGTAGTTGTTAAGCTTGAGACCATTCATTGCTGCTGCCACTGTGCTATCCAACTCTTTGGGAGGTCTTCCTCTTTTTCACTGACCCTCCACTTTACTTAGCATGATGTCCTTCTCCAGGGACTGGTCCTTCCTGACAGTATGTCTGAAGTTGAGAAACGAAGTCTCGACATCATGACTTCAAGAAGGCTGTTCTTCCAACACACATTCGTTTGTTCATCTAACATTTCATGTTACTTTTAGTATTCTTCTCCAACACCCATAACTCAAATACATCAGTTCTTCTACAGTCATCTTTAGTCATTGTCCAACTTTCACATGCATATGAGGCTATTGAAAATACCATGACTTGGATCAGACACACTTTAGTCTTCAAAGTGACATCATTGCTCTTGAACACTTTAATGAGGTCTTAGGCAGCACATTTGCCTAATGCAGTACATCATTTCTTGACTACTGCTTCCATAAGTATTGATGGTGGATTCGAGCAAAATGAAATCTTTGACCATTTCAATCTTTTCTCCATTTATCTTGATATTATGTATTGGTCCAGTGGTGAGGATATTTGTTTTCTTTACAATGAGTTACAGCCCATACTGAAGACAGTAATCTCTGATCTTGATCAGTAAGTGTTTTATGTCATCTTTGCTTTCAACAAGCAAGGTTATATCATCTGCATATCACAGGTTTTTAATGAGTCTTCCTCAGTTCTGATGGCACATTCTTCATTATAGTGGGCTAGGAAATGAAGCTTCTCGGATTATTTGCTCAGAGTACAGATTGAATAAGTATCGTGAAAGAATAAAACCCTGGTGCACACCTTCCCTAATTTTAAACCATTCATCCTTTCAAACAACTGCTTATTGATCTATATATAGGTTCCTCATTAGCACAATTAATTGTTCTAGCACACTCATTGTCCACATGTTGTCCATACCTTGTTGTGATCACACAGTCTTTGTATAGCCAATAAAGCACAGGAAATGCTCTGCTTACAGATAAGATCCATCTGATGTCAGCAGTGATATCCCTCATCCCTCATCCACATCCTCTTCTAAATCCAGCTTAAACTTCTGAAAGTTTGTTATAAGTGTACTGTTGGCAGTTGTTTTTTAATTATCTTCAGCAAAATTTTACTTGCATTTGATGTGAATGATATTGCCTGATGATTTCTCCATCCTGTTGGGTCACCTCTCTTTGGAATTGGTGCAGATATGGATTTCTACCAATCAGTTGGCCAAGTAATTGTCTTCCAAATTTCTTGGCCTCCAGTGCCACATAAGTTTGTTGAAAGATTTTGGTTTGTATTCTATCAATTCCTGCTAATGCCTGCAATACAATTTGGACTTACTCTTCCAGTACCATTGGCTCTGACCATATGCTACTTCTTGCAATGATTAAACATCAACCATTTCTTTTTTAGTACAGTGACTCTGTATACTCCTTCCATCTTCTTTTGATGCTTTCTGCATCATTCAATATTTTGCTTATAGAATCCTTCACTATTTCAAATTGAGGTTTTAATTTTTTCCTTCAGTTCCCTCAGCTTGAGAAATGCTAAGTATATTCTTCCCTTTTGGTTTTCTAATACCACATCTTTGCACATTTCATTGTAATATTTGACTTTGTCTTCTCTAGCTGCCCTTTGAAATTTTCTGTTCAGTTCTTCATTTCTTCCATTTGATTTAGCATATCAACATTGGAGAGCAAGTTTCAGAATCTCTTCTGACATCCATTTTGGTCTTTTCCTTCTGTATTTTAATGATCTTTTTCTTTCTCCCTTTATGATGTTCTGGATGTCATCCTACAAGTCTTCTGGTCTTCAGTCATTAGTGTCAAGTTGAAGCTTGAATTTTTTCTTTAGTTCTCTCTGCTTGAGGAATGCTGATCATGTTTTTCCCTTTTAGTTTTCTAACTCTAGGTCTTTGCTCATTTTATTACAATATTTGACTATGTCTTCTCAAAATGATCTTTGAAGTTTTCTAATCAGCTTGATAATGAACATGCCATTCCTCTTAAATTTGTCTTTCTTGCACAGTAAACCATGTGGTTGTCAGATTCAAAATGGCCAATACCAGTCCATTTCAGCCTAGGATATCAATGTTTATGAATTCCAGTTCATTTTTTACAATTTCCAATTTTCCTAGATTCATACTTTGTACATTCCATGTTCTGATTATGAATTTATGTTTACAGCTGTTTCTCTTCATTGTGAGTTTTGCCCCATCAGCAAATGAAGGTCCCAAAGGTTTTACTCCATTCACTGCATTATGGTCAACTCTACTTTGAGGAGGCAGCTCTTCCCCAATAATATTTTGAGTGCCTTCCAATCTGAGGGGTTCATCTTCTGGCACTGTATTTGACAATATTCTGGTGCTCTTTGTGATGTTTCAGTAACTAAATATTCAGAAGTAGTCCATGTCTCCTCCTTCCTAGTGTGTCATCATCGGGAAGCTCAGCTGAAACCTGTCCACCATAGGTGACCCTGCTGGTATTTAAAATACCTGTGGCATGGCTACCAGAATCACAGCAACATGCAAGGCATCACAGTACAACAAAGTGACAGACAAGTGGTGGCTACAGTGTTTAGTAGCCATATTATAAAAGATAAAATTAATATAATAAATTAATCTTAATGCTATATTTTATTAAGTCTGATGAATCCAAAATAGTCATTTCAATGTGCAATCATAAAAAATTAGCTCTTACATATTTTTGGTTTTTATTTGTTGTTTGTGCTATGTCTTTGAAGTTCATTGAATATATTCCACATATGTTGGTAAATGCTGTCAAGTCGATTCTGACCCATAGCAACCTTGTATAGGGTTTCCAAGGAGCAGCTGGTGAGCTTGAACCACCAACCTTGTAGTTCAAATGACTGCAGTCTGACTCATTATCCCACAGCACCACACCAGGACTCCACATATAGCACATCTCAATTCAGACTAGACATGTATTATCACAAAACTTGATTATAAAATAAAAATGTTTTGTTATTAATTGCCTGTTCCCTTCTTTTGTTGTCTATTTCAGTCGATTAGTGGAAATGAGAGTCCCTGTGTGGTACAAACAGTTAATGAACACATCTGTCCAGTGGTGCCTCCATGTAGTTTTCATGGTTGATTTTTCAAAAGTAGATCACCAGACCTTTCTCTCAGGGGGCCTCTGGTTGGACGTCAGAACTCCAACCTTTCTGTTAGTATCTGAGTGTGTCAACTATTTGTACACCTCAGGGACTCCTAAGTAAAAGATAGAGTTATTAATATCAATGTTGACCTTTGATGCACATTTTCTTTATTGAAAAAGATAGCACAGTCTTCATTTAACTATAACTTTGTTTGTCTTTGTGCAATTAGTCTAAGTACATAGAGTTAACAAAAACAGTAATATGGGCCACTGTGAGCAAAGAGAAGTAAAAAAAATGGGTTTTTTTCTCTCCCCTCAAGGAACCTTGGTCATCATTTGATTTCTATACCCAAAATGGGCAGCTGGAAAAAACAAAGACAAAGCACAGGGTAAGAGTAAATGAGCAGCTTTCCTTTTCTTTCTCTGAATGAAACAGTTTTTATTTTGAAATAAATCTTACAACTTTTAAACACTGGTGATGGATCCACAACTGGTGAATTGATGTGATTGGTATCACTGGTATGTGTAAAAAGTTTATGACTCGGCTAGCAAATGTGTGCTTGTCAAATTCAAAATGGCCAGTACTAGTCCATCTGAGCTCACTAATGTCTAGGTTACTGATCTTTATGTGTTCTATTTCATTATTGGCAACTTCCAGTTTTCCTAATTTCATACTTCATACATTCTATGTTCTGATGGCTGCTTACAGCTGTTTATTCTTGTTTTGAGTTTTGCCACATCAGCTAAATGAAGGTCTCAAAATCTTAACTCATTCACATCATTGAGGTCAACTTAACTTTGAGGCAGCAGCTCTTCCCCAGTGGTAGTTTGAGTGCCTTCCAACCTGAGGGGTTCCAGCACTGTACCTGACACTGTCCTGCTGCTATTCATAAGTTTTTCAGAAGCTAACAATTCAGTAGTAATCCACCTCTCCTTCTTCCTAGTCTAGCTTTGTCCGGAAGCTTCGCTAAAACCTGGCCGCTAAGAATAACTCTGTTGTTGTTAGTGCCATCCAGTCAGTTCCGACCTATAGCGACCTTGTTTAGGGTTTCCGAGGAGCAGCTGGTGAGCTTGAACTATAAATAACTACTGGGATCTAAAATAGCTGTGGCATAACTTACAGCATCACAGCAACACACGAGCCACCACAGTACAACAAACTGACAGACGGGTGGTGGGATAAGCTATTTTATGTCTGACATAGTGTATTTTCCTTTCTCTAGGAGTTATCAGAACTCATACAACAGAACCTGTATTTTATTCGAATGACTCCTCGTAGAAAGTTATTTACAGAAAACTTAACACCTATTAACTTTGATATATTTTTTCAAATGTTAAAGCAATGTTTTGGGAAGCGCAATGCCAAGCTAGCAGACCATTTACAGTAAGTAAAAAATAATAAAAGCAAGCAATTTAATGTGAGAATTATTCTTTGGTGTTATAGTTTTATATTGTTATAGCTTTGTTTTTAAATATCTTAATGAACAGGGGGAGTTATTTTCTTTTAAAAATATTTTCCCTGATGTACATTTTGAGAAAAAAACACAAAAATAATTATATTCTCCATGTAATTTCCCACTGAATTTTTCTCCCCTTTGGAAAAATAGTAGATGATTACAGTAGTGTGACATTTTAACATTTATATTTACATAAATAATGTATTTTTTTAATATATTGCCCTTCCTCTGATATGTTGAGTTACTTTATATAAATATAATATTTCTATAAGCGTGGTGTGCAGGTCTTTTAAGTTGTGCATTGCAGCTTATATTCAGCAGCCCATAGTCATTCCAAACATTGTCATAGGAAAGGTGAAATGCTAAAAACTACATTCTAATTAATTCGATTATTTAGAATGTAGTTGTTCACTGGGCATTATTTATATTAAAATAAATGTTAGAGTCTAAATGTGCCATTTTCATAACAGGTTAACCATGAAAAACTTTAGAAATAAGCCTAGCTAAGAGTTTGCATGTGTAGCTTTAATACTGAATAAGAAATTACGTATCTTAAATTATATATTATATATATATGTTATATATTAAAAATTAAGCATTTGAAATTGACCTTAGAAATCATCTCTGTCAATGTTAACTGTACTTAAAGTTGTTACATAAAAGAATTAAGTAGATTAACTTTGTTTTCTTTTGTAGTTCATTAAGTCCAGTTGATGCAAAGGATATATTGATGCAAATAAGAAAACATGAAAATATGAAAATAAGTAATATGTGCCCCGAGGACTTTAAACGTCTTTTTGAAACTATAGAGTGTTCCAAAGATTATACCTATAAATGGCTGTGTGATGATAGCATATAAGGAACAAGACCACCAAGACATCAGCTGGAGTTTATTTATTGGAAATTATGAAACAAATGAAAAAAGTAATCCATCTGAAAAGCCCATTTTTTTGTTGTTGTTCAACAGAAGAGAATTGTTTTGCAAAGACTAGGCAAGTTATTTCTTTTAGACTTCACATCATTGGTTATTGATAACAGTGACTGTTAAGTGTTTTCACAGCTGAATAAAACTTAAACCTTCAGTTATTGTAAATTTGATGAGATTGAATTATTTCATTGTTTTTAAATTCCTGTCTACTAAAAACATATTGGTAGTTGTGAAATACTACCTGATAAAATTAAGTTTTATCCTTTAGTAAAACATCTTACATCATACTATTTTAAATATTCTACTTTCACTGTTGCTATTTTTACAGATTTTGGGAGGGTGGGGGCAAAAGAGTTTATGCATTATTAAGCTTAGAAAGTAAATGAAACTAATTTAAGTGGTTTGTTTTACTTTTTAGTTTGTTGAAATGTATTATTAAATACTGTATAATGAAATTATTTAAATTTTAATATGGTATAAACTTTTTTAAAAAATTAAAATATTTTAAGTAAAAAGATTTTTTGCTGACCTTTTTGTATATAAATACTTAATGCTACATTAAACTATACCTAACTTCTTGTTGTTGTTGTTAAGTGCCATCGAGTCGATTCCAGCCCATAGCGACCCTGTATAGGGTTTCCAAGGAGCAGCTTGTGAGCTTGAACCACCAACCCAGCAGTTCAAACGACTTTGCAATAGCCAACAGCACCACACCAGGACTTAATCACTTTTAATTCTGTCATGTATATTTAGTGTATTTCCAGTGAATCATTCAGTTTTCTATACTCAAAATCACTCCATTTCTGTTCCATTAAAAAATGATATAGCTTCGATATAAGAGGGCTTCAAATAGTTCATGGGAAAATTCCATTCTTTTTTAATTCCATTTTTCCATGAACTTTTTCAAAGCCCTCTTGGATATTTAATTACCACAGTCATATTTGTTTGCTCTTGTAACCAGAAGGCATACTATCAGTAACTCTTTGTAAGGCATATTCTTAGTAACAGTTAACCAAAGGATTCCCAACTTTCCTAATATTATCATTATGGCTGGAAACTCTGAATGCTTTTCTCTCTTACAATTCCTACTCTACTATTTCCACATCTGTTCAGTGTTCATATAGTCATCATACTCACTTTTCTTCCTACTCCTTATTATTGTTAAGTGCCATCCAGTTGATGCCAACTCATAGTGATCCTGTAAAGGGTTTCTGAGAAGCAGCTGATGGGTTTGCACAGTTGACCCTGTGGTTAGCATTCCAGAGCTTATCCTACAGCGCCACACCAGGACTCCATGTCCTACTGAGACATTAAACCTAAATTTCTCCCTTTTATTTTTAACTTTTTATTGTGAATTGAGTGAAGATTTACAGAGCAGATAATCAGTTTTCATTCAACAAATCACATACTTTGCTTCATCACCTGGTTGCAATCCCTCCATGTACCAAGCATTAACAGCTTTTCCTGTGTTCAATTTAAGTATTGCATTCCTCCCTGTGTCTCCTGCTTCCTTCATCTTTGATCTGCAAATCTCCCTCTTATACATTGCCTGCTCTGTCACCCATATTAACATGTGTCTACAATGTTTTGTGTAAACCACTATGTGTATGTACCAGAGTTTGTTAAACCATTTTCTGTAGATGGGCATTTAGGCTGTCTCCATCTTTTTTTTTTTTTAAAGGTTTTTGTGGATTGAGGGAAAGTTTACAGGGCAGATCATGTTCAACAAATCATACACCTTGTTTCATTACAATGATTATAATCCCCTCCATGTACCATCAGTTAACACTATTTCTCTATATCCACTTTAGCTTTTTAAAAAAACACTCAGGCATATATAATAATTCACATCTCCAAAGGGCACATTCTGCAAGTCGACCTCCTGGCCACAAGCTCTTAGCCCCTTTCTTCCCATGAATCTAAAGTCCTCAGCCGCTCCCCCTCTTCATGCCCCCATCTCTGCCTCCATCTCTGGTGTCACTGCTTCTCTGGATAAGGTCTTGCATTCTGCTTGTGCGCTTCTCCCTTGATGGTCCCAGGGTCCTCTGTTTCTGGATTGTAAAATTAACCACTCCCGTTTTTGTTACAAAACTTCTACCTTTACAATTGTGACAGTTGCAATTAGTCTTCATAACATTTATTCACTATTGAATCATATGAACCTTATCCCCATCTCTTTTCACCAGACCCATCTAGACAAGATGAAATCTATTCAGTGGAGA
>NW_006408683.1:3007817-3008943 GCF_000296735.1 Chrysochloris asiatica
CCTTTATCTCAGCGGTTCTGCCAGGCGTCTGTTGCCGCTCTGATCCTTCCCCCACGTGGTCTCACCCAAGATGGCGGCTCCTGGTGCAGCCAAGCGTCCCGGACTAGAAAGCCATAGATTTCTTGCTTCTGCCACAAAGTTCCCCCAGCTATGAGCCTTCCAACCTCCTAAGTATTCCTTTATATGTGGTTCAGAGTTCTGGGACCATCCCCTGAACCTGCTTGGTCGGGTATTCTGTGTTTTTGTTGGCTGAGGTCTCTGCTACAAGTCCACCCGATCTGCCATCTTGTTTGTTCTCTTTTCTCTATCCATTTTTGAAAGTGGTATATTAAAATCACTCAGTTTTACTGTAGATTCATCTATTTCTTCACATCTATTAGAGTTTGCTTTATATATTTTGGAGCTCTTTCATTGGGAGCATAGATATTTGTTATGGTTATGTCATCTTGTTCAATTGTCCCTTTAATCATGAGATGATGTCCATCTTTATCTATTATGCTGGTTTTTACCTTAAAGTTTATTTTATCAGAGAATAATACTACCACTTCTGTTCGGTTTTTTTTATTGCAATTAACTTGGTATATATTTTTTTCTATCATTTGACTTTTAACCTGTTTTTGTCCATGTGTGTGAGATGTGTCTCTTGCAGACAGCATATTGAAGGATCTTGTTTTCTTATCCATTCTGCCACTCTCCGTTTCTTAACAGGTGCATTTAATCCATTTACATTCAGTGTATTTATCGATAGGTATGGATTAATTGCTGCCATTAGGTTTGTTTTTTTGTGGCATTGGTACTTTCTTTGTTCTGTGTGCCTTCCTTTGTTGAGTTCATGCTTTTTGTGCTCTTTGTTGTGAGTTTCCTCATAGTTTTAATGTTTCCATGTTCTTCTTGGATTTTCATTTTCTTGATATGTTGTGAAGTGTTAAATTTCTTTGAGGTTGCCTTATAGTCCATTAACTTTTCTCTCCATTTAGTGCAGTCTATTTTATACTGTAATCTACCTGACCTTTTCACCATCTGGATCTGTGTTCTTATGTGTTTACCTTCTTTCACATTGTAATTGTTTTGATCATAGACTGGGCTCCCAGATCCTCTGTTCTTATAATTTTATTCTGTTCTTGAC
>NW_006408683.1:3009058-3011005 GCF_000296735.1 Chrysochloris asiatica
TTCCTTTTCTCTCTGTCATCTCCAGGTCAACGGGAGTCAATGGACTGTGGTTGAACTTAGCGCATTTCTTCATTGCTTCCTTTCCCCCTCTTCCACTCATCAGTTGACCAATGTGATCACCAGCAAACTTACATGCTTGTTTGTGTGTTCCATTTGAGTTTCAGTCTTAGAGGGGAGTTTGTCCTGAAGGAACTTGATTGCTAGCCTTGATGTCTTTCTGGCAAACAGCTTGCTTATTCTTGTAGTAGCCAGTCATGGTGACATTTTTGTTTTGGGTTGTACTTGATGATCTTTGAAGATGTATCTTCTGTCACTGTAGCTGTTCCAGGCTGGTCTGCTTGTCCATTCTAGTGGGAATGTCCCACCTCATAAGGTTCTGGATGGGACTCAGGATTCCACCTAAGATCCTATACTCTGTAAAGGCTTTGCACAAGGCCTATTTCACTGGTTAAGTTGTAGAACCCGTTTTAGGTATTCCAATCAGTTACAGGCTAAAGATGGGCTTACAAGTTTTCTTTAATCATGTTTCCCAACATTCTTTTCTAGCCTACTCAAGTGTCTATTTTACAATAGTAGGCAAGGAAAACTAATATTCATAAGACAGGCAAGCATTTTAGTATTATTTCCCCTCTTCAAGCTATACCTAGATGCCTATATCCCAGAGCTCTGTTGTTCCAAGGTTGAGCATGCATCACTATTCACCTCTGTCCTACTTAGGCCATGCAAACATGTCTCAGTGTTCCCCTATCTACCTTGTTCTTCTACCTCCTCCCCTTTTTTGAATTGCCCTTCCCAACACCCAAACTAAAGCCCCCACCCCAACCTCATTGTTGCAGTTACCTTATATTCCATTAATTATTCCTTCCATTTAAGACAAGTCTATTTTATCCTGTAATCTACCTGACCTTCCCACCACCTGGATCTCTGTTCTTCTGTGTTTACCTTCTTTCACATTGTAAGTGTTTTGATCTCTCCCCATCAACATCTTAATATGATTTTCCCCCTTTTCCCCATTCCAACCATGTCTCAATCCCTGTATCCCAGAGCCCTGTTGTTCCATGGTTGTGCATACATCATTATTTACCTCTGTCCCACTTAGCCCATGCAAACCTGCCTAATTGTCCTTGCTTTGTTCCTCCATTCCCCTCTCCCGTCTTGTATATTGCCCCCCTTCCTAGCACCCAAACTATCCTATGTCTATTCCCTACCCTGTGCTCCACCTTCACCTCCCTCCCCTCACCCCATCCTCCACATCCCTGTAGCCAGCAAAGAATCCCCCTCCTCCCTTTAGTATAGGTTCTTTTTCTTAGTCTTTTACAGTAGTGGTCCTATGCAGTATTTCTCCTTTTGTGACTGACTAATTTCAACCAACATAATGTGGTTACAAATTGGGCTGCGAACTGCAAGGTCAGCAGTTTAAAATTATCAGCTGCTCCATGGGAGAAAGATGAGGCTTTCTCGTCCCGTAAAGATTTACAGCCTCGGAAACCCTGTTCAGAGTCTCTATGGAACCAACTCAACGGCACTTAACAACAACAAAGTGTCCTCAATGTTCATCCATGTTATGCGGTGGCTTGCAGCTTCCTTGTTATTCTTCAAGGTAGCATAATATTCCATTGTGTGTCTGAACCACAGTTTGTTTATCCATTCTTCCATTGATGGGCACTTAGGCTGTCTCCATCTTTTTGCTCTTGTAAATAGTGCTGCTATGAACATTGGTGTGCATAATCTACTAGTGTTGTGGCTCATTTTTCTTGTGGGTAAATACCAAGTAAAGGAATTGCTGGATCATAAGGTATTTCTATATCCAACCTTCTGAATAAGCTCCATATTGCTTTCCAGAGAGGTTGGACCATTTTGCAGTCCCACTAGCAACGCAGGAGCATCCCAGTCTCTCCACTTCCCTGCCAGCATTTATTGTCCTCTACTGTTTTGATCTTTGCTGTT
>NW_006408683.1:3011105-3015499 GCF_000296735.1 Chrysochloris asiatica
ATTTTTCTGAATTCCTTCTCCAGCATTTCCAAAGCCTGCCCATCTTCCAGTATGGCATATACTTCCAGCTCATTTGCCTCAGTCACTTTATTTCATTTCTGGACATGTGCTGATATGGTCATCTGCTTTTGCTTATTGGACATGTTTAGTGTTTATCTGTGGCCTTAATACTTAATTGAGTATGTGTTTTGGTATTTTTTTTTATTTCTGATTGCTTCCAGGTAGATGTGATCAGGATTTGGGCTTCCCTTTTCACTCTTCTTATTGCTTATATCAGAGTAATTTTCACAGGTGTTGTCTGCCTCCCTGGTATATGGCAGTTGGTATTTGTTTTGCCTGGGTTTTTATGTTTTATAGGATGTGATTGTAGTTTGACTATATGGCAGCAGTTGCTGTCTCTTCTTGGGTAATATAGGGAACAAATAAGTCCCCCAAAGGTAGAAGGGTGAGCATACAACAGCAAAACAGTACCACAAAAACAAACAAACAAACAAACAAACAAACAAAAACACCTAAAAAAGCAACAACAACAAAAGATAAACTAGACTAGAGTCTATAATTGCAGAAAAGAGAAAGAAAAAACAAAACAAAATCTGTAGCCTAATATGAGTATAAGGAGCTCTGGTTGCATAGTGGTTATGAATTGGGTTATGAACCTTAAGGTCAGCAGTTCAAAACGATCATCTATTCCATGGGTGAAAGATGAGGCTTTCTTCTCCCATAAAGATTTACAGCTTGGAAACCTTGTACAGGGTCACTAAGAGTCAGAACCAACTCCACGGCATATAACCACCGCCACCAATATGACTATGACTTTAATGTTTTCTCTTCAGCTTCTTGCCTTCAAAGCTGCCTGAGAGATTTCAATATGCCCTTGTTGGCTGTTATGCTGTATCTCAGGATTTAATTTAATTTTTAGCCTGTTTTGTTTTTAAACTGTCTTTCCCTCTCTATACCCCTGTCCTGGCCTTTCCTGTATTTAAAAAACAAAAACAAAAAACAGTTCAGGGCCAGCTCTTGGGCTGAGAGTATCTGTGCGCATGCTTTGCAGATGATCCCAGCAGTTGTGATGGTGGGGGGTGTACACTCACTCTGGTATCCCCTCTAGTCACCAGAATGGAGGTATGCAAACAGTGGGGGACCTATGAACAGATACCAGAAAAAAAAAAAAAATCAGAACAAAGAAAAAATGACAAAGTGTATTGTCCACCTTTGCTCCAAGGTTCCTGTAGCATTTTTCCATGGTGTGTCTGCTCCCCCACTTGGTCTTGCCATTTGGTTTCGCCTAAGTTGTTGGCTTGGGGCTGCTGAGAGTGGCAGATTCAAAAAAGTACGTGATTTCTTACTTTTGCTGCAAGTTCCACTAGCTAGCTATAAGCCTTTAAACCTTTCCAATATTCCTATGTCTGTGGTTTCGAGTTTGAGAGCTCTGCCCTGGATCTGCTTTGCCTGGTATTCTGTGGTATCGCTGATGGCAAACTTAACTGCACCTCCACCCTAGCCACCATCAAGCCCCACCTCCCTCTCATACCTTTTTGACTGCATGTACTTTGATCACTTCTTCACTGGACAACAATTTTATAACATTAATTCCTATAAAGATAATAAGAAGATAATTCCATTTTTCCTGCAGCATAACTGACTGATTTATATTTTATTGTTAATAGTTAAGAAAATTTTATTTCAGCTTCTCAACAAATGATTGGTATTTCCATGTCTCTGACTTCCTCTGTGGTATCTTGCACTGTTAGGGTAAAATCAAGAGCATTTGTCCTTTGATCTCCCTCACATTGTTACAGACCTAGCTCAGCTAAGTTCTCAAAGCTACTTATCCTCTTCATAGTCTCCACACCCTATCTCTGCCAGACTGGTCTCAGGTAAAATGACCATGAAGCTTGATTCATAGTGACCCCAACCAGTGACTCATTTAGATCCTTATTCTTTGGGTGAAAGATAAACTCCAAATAATCAAGAACAGGTGGCCATAACAGGCCGGTGGATGTGAAAAGCCTGCTAACAGCTTCATAATTACCACCAGACAATACGGGGTGACCCCTAGGCTGGGGCAGTACTGCTCCATACACCTGAGGCTACTGCTTTCTCCCTGTGCCCACTGAAGATAAACAACACACTGGGCCTTGGAAAGGCTTTTATAAGTGAGGGGCCCTGATGCTTAAGCTTCCTTAGCCTCTGTCCACTGGGTAAAGCAAATGACAATTAGTGACTTGACTTGGTAAGAGAAATTCTGTGCCTGGAGTGAGCTACTTCCCAGTTTGCACAGCCCTTTCTCCTCATAGGAGGGGCTCAAAAAAAAAAAAAAAATCTCTAATTCCAGGCTTAGATACTAAGATCTAAATCAGAAAATATTTATGTAATTCCAACCTTACATTCTAGGTCTTAACATCAAGTTATGTTAATTTTACATAGAAATCTCAACAACTGAAATCCCACAATGAGAAAACACACATTTAAATCAGCAAAGGAGAAAGGTGCACAGAGTAAAGTTTAGCAAGAAACAGGTGTAAGCTTCTGGATATACTCTCCCAGTGGTCACACAGACACACTTTATTCTCCCAGCAACTTTGTATGACAACATGTGAAAAGGGCTGTCAACCACAGAGCTCGCCTCAGTTTAGGCATGTGGAGTTTTATTGGGCCATGCCTACAGTGCTATAAGAGATGTTCACGATAAATTACATTGTTAACATAGGCTTTCTAATCATACTAATACCATGGTACCCAAAGACTCAAACATACAAAAACACTTACCAGGCAGAATATCCCAAGGACTCAGGGCTCATGTCCCCGGAGCCAGCCAAGGACCAGTCCTGAACATAGGTCTTTCTCAGGGGTGTGTAGTGTTTGAGCAACCTAGGACTGCCGAGGTAACCCTTTCTTGCTAATAGCAACGTGCAAGTACTAAGGGAATATTATTCCCACGAATCCTTTCTTATGAAGGTATAGAGAATGAGTTTCAGACAACCAAAATAACTAGAGAAAAACAACATAAGGACTGAACATATACTATATAGAGAGAATTAAGACTAAAAGAAGGTTAAAAGGAAAAGAGTATGGCATTTAGTAGCTACAAACCTAGGACAACTAGAACTACCCAAAGTAATATATATATATTTTTATAACTTTTCATTGTGAATTGAGTTAAAGTTTACAGACGAGATGATCTGCTTTACATTCAACAAATCATACACTTTGCTTCATCTCCATGTTTACATTTTCCTCCATGCAACCATAGTTAGCCTGTTTCCTCCCTGTGGTTTCTATTTCTATTCCACCCACCTTCCCATCCCTTCTCAACTTTGTCCTTAGGAAAATGTTGCCCTTTTTATTTGTAATAATTGGCCATTCCATGGTGAGTATACCTTGCTAGTGTTGTTGTACCCTGCTATAAACCTATCTACTGCTTGCTGAAATTGGGCCACAAGGGTGAGTTCCTTTCCTAATCTGAAGGGCAGTCAAGGACCATAGTCTCAGGTTCCTTCAGTGTCTTTCTGACAGTAAACCCAGTTATTGTTATTTAAAAATGGTGAGTTTTGTTCCACATTTTCTCCCACTCTATCTGGGACACTCTAATGTGATCCCTTTCAGAGAAGCTAATAGTGGTAACTGGACAAAGTGTATTTCTTCTGGTTTCAGAGTTGTGGAGATTGATGTTTATTGTTCCATTAGTCTATTCGACTAATTGATTCCAAGCATCTTCAATTCTAATCATTCTTCTTTCTCCCTCACATGGAGATACATGGCCACTCATGAGTTTTCAAGGTTCCAGGTGCTATTTACCCAAGCAGGATGTAGAACATTGTCTTTGTGGACTATGTTATGCCAACTGGCCTGGTGTGCCCTGAGACTATGATCCTGAGCCCCCAGGACCATCAACTCATTGCTTTAAGATGTTTGATAGTATCAAAACATTTTCATCATTTTGTCTGCTGTATGCTTCACTACAGTCATAGTTGTATTTTCATGAAAGGTAAATACACATGTACCAATATCCTCTTTCAAACTCTCAAATTTGTGCGTGTATATATATATGTGTGTGTGTGCATGTATATATATATGTGTGTGTGTGTGTGTATACATATTCATATATGGTGGTGGTTAAGTGCTGTGGAGTCGGTTCCAATTCATAGTGACCCTGTACAGGGTTTTCAAGGCTGTAAATTTTTACGGGAGCAGAAAGCCTCATATTTTTCCCATGGAACAGCTGGTAGTTTCAAACTGCTGACCCTGAGGTTAGCAGCCTGATTCATAACCACTATGCTACCAGAGCGCCATATATATATTGTTGTTGTTGTTAAGTGCCGTTGAGTCGGTTCCGACCCATAGCGACCCTGTACAGGGTTTCCGAGGGTGTAAATCTTTACGGGAGTAGAAAG
>NW_006408683.1:3016049-3017580 GCF_000296735.1 Chrysochloris asiatica
GTTGTTAAGTACCGTCGAGTAGGTTCCGACCCATAGCGACCCTGTGTAGGGTTTCTGAGGAATGGGTGGTGACCTTGCAGATAAAACCAACATTGCAGTCCAGCACATTAACCCACAGAGCCACACCAGGACTCCTATATTCCATGAAGGAAAGACATAATCCAAAGAGATTTTTTAGTGAATACAGCTTTCTATGGAGCAGAAAATAAGTTTGGAAGACACCTTCCTGGCCAGTTGACTAAAAGGGATCCATATTTGTGCCAATTCCAAAAACAAAAAAAGGTGACCCAATAGAATATGGAAATGATTCAATAATATAATTAAAATGTTGCTGAACTTAATTCAGAAGTAGTTATAGCAGTACATTGACAGGCAGCTGTCAGAAATTCAAGCTAAATATAGAAGAGGACATGAAATACCATTGCTGATATTAGATGGGTCTTGGCTGAAAGCAGAAAATACCAGAAAGATGCTTCTGTCATTAAGAGCTATGCAGTAAGTTCTGACTCATAGGGACCCTGTATAGGGCTTCCGAGGAGCAGCCAATTGGTTTGAACTGCCAACCTTGTAGTTAGCAGTCCGGCATTTATCCTGCAGTGCTGGTCTTCCTCTTTTTCTCTGACCCTCCACCTTACCAAACATGATATCCTTCTCCAGTGACTGGTCCCTCCTAACAGTATGGCCGAAGTATGAAAGACAAAGTCTGGCCATCCTGGCTTCCAAGGACACTCTGGCAGTACTTCTTCCAACACAGATCTATTTGTTCTTTTGACAGCCCATGGCACTTTCAATATTCTCCCCCAACACCATAACTCAGATGCATCGATTCTTCTATGGTCTTCCTTATACAGTGTCCAATTCACACATGCATATGAGGTTACTGAAAATACCATGGCTTGGGTCAGGCACACCTTAGTCCTCAAACTTTAAAGTGTTGAACACTTTAAAGAGACCTTGTGCACCAGATTTGCCCAATGCAATACATCTTTTGATTTCTTAACTTCTGCTTCCATTAGTGTTGATGGTTGATCCAAGCAAAATGAAGTCATTGACAACTTCGATCTTTTCTCCATTACTTATTGGTCCAGTGGTGACAATTATTATTATTATTTTTTATATTGAGGTGCAAACCATACCTAAGGCTGTGGTTTTTGATCTTCATCAATAAGCATGTTAAGTTCACTTGGCTTTCAGTAAGCACGATTGTATCATCCGCATATTGTAGGTTGTTCATGAGCCTTTCTCCAAATTCTGATGCCACATTTTTCTTCATATAATCCAGCTTCTCTGATTATTGTTCAGCATACAGATTGAATAAAGTATGGTGAAAGAATACAACCCTAGCACACACCTTTCCTAATTTGAAACCATTCCGTGTTCCCTTGTTCTGTTTGAACAACTTCCTCTTGGTCTATGTACAGATTCCTCATGAGTACAATTAAGTGTTCTGGGATATGCATACTTTGCAATGTTGTCCATAGCTTGTCATGATCTGCATAATCGAAAGCCTTTGCATAGTCAATAAAGCACA
>NW_006408683.1:3017778-3024669 GCF_000296735.1 Chrysochloris asiatica
AATTAAAAAATTTTTTAAATGAAATAAAAAATTTCTTAGAATTGAATGAGAATGAACACACAATATAACAAAACCTTTGGGACAGAGGAAAAACAGTGCTGAGAGAGAAATTTATAACAATAAATGAAAATATCCATACAAATGAAAGAACCAAAATCAACATATTAACCTAACACCTCCAACAATTAGGAAAAAAGCAGCAAAGTAAACTACTGCCACAAGAAGAAAAATAATAAAGGTTAGAACAGAAATAAATGACATAGAAAAACAGTAGAAAGAATAAGAAAGACAAGAAGTTGGTTCTTTGAAAAGATCAATAAAATCAACAAACCATTGGCAAATCTAACAAAGAAACATAAAAACAACATGAGTAAGAAACTATATGAGTGACATCACAACAGAACCAATGGAAATAAAAAGTATAATAACAGATACTATGAAATTTGAAGTACAAATGTGAAGACCCAGAAGAAATGGAAAAATTTCTAAAAACACACAATTTACTTAAACACAGACTGAAGTAGTAAACTTGAAAACACCTATAACAAAATAGGAAATTTATCAAGTCATTAAAAGATTCCCAACTATAAATGGTCCAGACCTAGATAGCTTTACTGGTAAATTCTACCATTCAAAGAGCTGACACCAATTCTATGCAAACTATTCCAGAATATAGAAAAAGAAGGAAAACTCTTGAATTTGTTTTATGAAGCAAGCATAACCCTGATAGCAAAACCAGGCAAAGACATCACTAAAAAAGAAAATTACAGACCAACATCCTTCATGAACATAGATGCAAACGTTCTTAACAAAATTCCACCAAATAGAGTTAAAAACAATGTATCTAAAAATGAAAACATTATGACCAAGTGTGACTCATACCATGTGTGCAAGAATGGTTCAATATTAGAACAACAATCCATGTAATCCACCTCATAAATAAAACAAAGGATAAAAACCACATGATCATATCAACTGATGCAGAAAAATCATTTGACAAAATCTGTCACTCATTTCTCATAAAAACACTAAATACTTTAGGAATAGAAGGGAAATTCCTCCATATAATTAAGGGCACATATACAAAACCCATAGGCAACATCTTTCTGAATTGAGAGAAACTTACAGCTATTCTTGTGAATAGGAACCATCAAAGATGTCATCTTTATCACAACACTCCTTTATAACACTGTTCTGGGAGTCTTAGCCAGAGCTATAAGGCAAGAAAGGGAAATTAAAAGCATTCAAATTGGCAAAGAATTAAAACTCTCTCTATTTGTAGATGATATGATCCTATAAAAAGAAAATCCCAAAAGCTCAGCAAGAATATTATCAGAAATCATTAAAAGATTTAGCAAAGTGGCTGGGTAGAAGATAACATACAAAAATCAGTTGGATTCCTTTACAACAATAAAGAAAGCTGTGAAAAAGAAATCAGGAAGACAATATCATTTACAATATCTACCCAAAAGATGAAATACTTGGGAATAAATCTAAGCTGAAAACCAAAATGCTTATACAAAAAATCTATAAAACACTACTACAAGAAACCAACAAAAATGGAAGAATACACCATTTTAAGTAAGAAAACTTGACACTGTGAAAATGTCAACACTATCTAATGCAATCTCTATCTATATTGCAATTCCAATCCAGATTTCAACATCATTCTTTAAAAATTAATCATTAACTGGTTATGGGGAGTCCTAGTGTCAGGCTGTAAGATAAGTACTGGACTGCTGGGTCATTTTGAACCAAAAGGTTGGCAGTTCAAATTCACTTTTTGGAAACCCAATACAGGGTCTCGGTGAATCAGAACCTACTCCACAGCACTTAACAACAAATTTTATATGGAAAGTAAAAAGACCTCAGATAAGCAAAGCATTACTAAAAAAGTGGAATAAGTTAGAAGGCCTTTCACTTTCTGATCTCAAAAACTATTAAAAAGCTACAGTAGTCAAAACAGAATGGTACTGATACAATGGGAATCACATAGAACGGTGAAACAGAATTGAGAATCCAGAAGTAAATCATCCACTTACGGACAGTTGATCACTGACAAAGGGCCAAGATACATAAATCGGGGAAGAGATACTCTCTTCAACAAATGGTGCTGGCAAAACTGGTACTTCTTTTGTAGAAGAAACCTATATCTCATATCATATACAAAATGAACTCAATGAGAATTAAATACCTAACTGTGAAACCTAGACCTATAAAGATCACGAATAAAAAAATAGTCTAAATACACTATTAAACATAACTGACAACACACAAACAGCAGAAGACAAAATAGATGACTGGAGCTTCTTAAAAGATACACACTTACGTGCATCTAAAGATTTCACTGGACGACTGAAAAGAGTACCTACAGACTAGGGAAAAAAACATATCAGATAAGGGACTACTTTCTAAAATTTATAAAATACTTCAATGCCACACAAGAAAACAAATAATTCAATTTATAAAGGACATGAACTAATGAGACATACATGTGACCAATAATTGACCTGGTACCAATGATGATCTAGTTGTAGTTTTTTCTTTCTTCTGTCACATATAATGAACATGAGTGTGATTCATCAGATTTCATTGGCCTCTGTTCTGAGTGCATGCTGATGGCTTCCGTCATTCGGACAATTGTTTTTGTCTCTGTTCTGTTTAAGCCTTCATGGAAAGGTCTCCATAGAATATTTTTGAGTCCCTTGGACTCTTAAAATATCAATGTTATCAAAAAGCAAATATGTGAACTTTGATTGGATCATAATTTTTAAAAAGAACTCAGGAGAGGCATTCTTACAGTGGATATGGATTTTTTTCTGATGTTATAGAATTGTTAATTACTTAGGTACAATGATAATGTAGGATAAGCCAAAAAAGCCAAACCGACGGTCAATGAGTCGATTCCAACTCACAGTAGGGCTTCTGAGGCTGTAAATCTTACAGGAGTAAAACACCTTATCTTTCTCTAGAGGAACTACTGACCTCAAGGTTAACAATCCAGTGCATATCCTATAGTGCATGTTATTGTTGTTGTTAAGTACTGTGGAGTTGATTCCGATTCATAGTGACCCTGCACAAGGTTTCCGAGGCTGTAAATCTTTACAGGAGCAGAATGCCTCATCTTTCTCCTGTGGAAACACTGGTAGTTTTGAACTGCTGACCTTGAGGTTGGCATCCCGACTCGTAACCATTATGCTACCAGATCTCCTTCCTATAGTGCATAGTGTAGGATTTATAGAATATTGTTCTTACTATGAGGAAGTGCATGCTGAAGTATTTAATTATGAAATGGTACCATTGCTGTCAAGTCAGTTCTGACTCACAGTGACCCTAGATAGGGTTTCCCAGGAGAAGTAGTTGGTGGGTTTGAACCACCAACCTTGCTGCTTGCAGTCCAGTACTTATCCTACAGCACACACCAGCACTCCCAATGTTACTATGTTGTTAAGTGCCATCAACTCAGTTCTGACTCATAGCGACCATGTGTAGGGTTTCCCAGGAGTGGCTGGTGAGTTTCAACTGACAACCTTGCAGTTCAAACCAATCTTGTTGTACAGCACATTAATCCACAAAGCCACACCAGGACTCCAATGTTACCATGGAAAGTATTAATTATGAAATAGTATGATGTCTGCCATCAACAACATATGTGTATCTAAACACACACATACACCTACATACACATAGAGGGGAAAGGGAGAAAAAGAGAGTACAGAAATGGCACTTAATGGTGCTCATGAGGAACCTGCACATAGACCAAAAGACAGTTGTTTGAACAGAACAAGGGGGATACCGCATGGTTTAAAAATCAGGAAAGGTGTGTATCAGGGTTGTATCCTAATTCAATCTGTATGCAGAGCAAATAATTTGAGAAATTGAACTACATGAAGAAAAATGTGGTTTCAGGATTGGAGAAAGATCCAGGAACAACCTGCGATATACAGATAATACAACCTTGTTTACTGGAATCAAAGAGGACTTGAAGTACTTGATGAAGATCAAAGACTACAGCTTTCAGTATGGATTGCACTCAATGTAAATAAAACTAAATCCGCACATTGGAACAATAAATAACATCATGATAAATGAAAAGATTGAAGCTGTCATGGGAGGCAAATTTGTTACAAAAGATCTCTTTAAAGTGGTCATTTTAAGGATTGAGTTGACAAGTCATGGTATTTTCGATAGACTCATATGTAAGTTTCTCTGCTATTCTAAGGTTTTCAGTGACTAAATATGCTAAAGTAGTTCGTCACTCCTTCTAGTCTGTCTTCGTCTGGAAGCTCATCTGAAACCTGTCCACCATAGGTGACCCTGCTGGTATTTAAAATACCCATGGAATAGCCTCCAGAATCACAGCAACTCACAAAGTATTTAATGAAGATCAAAGACCACAGCCTTCGGTATGGATTGCATCTCAACGTAAAGAAAACAAAAATCCTCACCACTGGACCAATAACATTCTGATCAACAGAGAAAAGATTGACGTTGTCAAGGACTTCATTCTTTTTGGATCAACTATCAACACTCATGGAAGCAGCAGTCAAGAAATCAAACGACATATTGCATCAGGCAAATCTGCTGCACAGACCTTTTTAAAGTGTTGAAGCTATCAGCTTGAGGAGTAAGGTGCACCTGACCCAAGCCATGGTATTTTCAGTAACCTCATATGCATGGACAGTGAATAAGGAAGACTGTAGAAGAATTGATACTTTTGAGTTATGGTGCTGGAGGAGAATATTGAAAGTGCCATGGGCTGTCAAAAGAACCAACCAGATCTGTGTTGGAAGAAGTGCAGCCAGAGTGCTCTTTGGAGGCCAGGATGGCCAAACTTCGTCTCTCATACTTCCGACATATGATCAGGAGGGACCAGTCCCTGGAAAGGGATATCATATTTGATAAAGTGAGGGTCAGAGAAAAAGAGGAAGACCCCTAGCAAGATGGATTGGCAAAGTGGCAACCATTGTGAGGTTAGCCCAGGACCGGGCAGTGTTTCCTTCTGTTGTGCATAGGGTTGCTATGAGTCGCTACTGACTTGATGGCACCTAACAACAACATATGCATGTGAAAGTTGGACAGTGAATAAGGAAGACCATAGAAGAATGGATGCATTTGAATTACGGTGTTGGAGAAAAATATTAAAAGAACCATGGGGGAAAAAATCTGTTTTGGACATCATGATTGATGAAGTTGACGGTCATTTAAAAAGAGGAAGACTCCCAACAAGATGGATTGACACCGTAGCAGTAACAATGTCCTCAAACATAACAGTTGTGAGGATGGCGCAGGGCAGCAGTGTTTCATTTTGGTCGTTATGAGGCGGAACCGACTCGAAGGCACCTAACAATAAAAGGTGGAGGTTCTTTAAACTTTCTCTTGAACATTAACATTTTTATAATAAAAAGCTGGAGAAGAAAAGCTCACGACCTATCCTCGGCGAAGCAGGCTTGAGCAAGCCTCCTAGACGTCCCAGCTTCTGGGTCCCTGGGAAGTCCAGCGAACGGTCTGAGCATGCTCAGAAATCGGCAGCCTCGCCCCGCCCTTCGGGCTTCTGTGTGCTCGCAGGGCGCAGGCGCGCGGTTCGGGCAGTCGGGTGCAACGTGGGATAAGGTAGACGGCTGAGGTGCGGGAACTGCGAGAGGATGGAGCCCAAGAAGGTGGAAAAGTTCAGCACTGCTAACCGGGGAAACGGGCTGCGCGCCTTGACGGCGTTGCGTCCAGGAGAGCTCGTCTTCAGCTCGGATCCCTTGGCGTACACGGTGTGCAAGGGGAGTTGTGGTGTCGTCTGCGACCACTGTCTACTCGGGTACGTAAGCAGCGCCCTCGCCCGTCTGGGTCCGGAGCTACGCAGTTGCAGCGGCCCGCCTGGGGTCTCCCGCGCAGCTCCTGTAGTATGTAGGGCGGAACTGGATTTGTTTTCTTCCAATACCCTCCGGCCATGGGTAAAAATTAGGAGAGCCGGTGGTTCCGTCATTCATTGCAGTAGCCACACGGAACTCACGGTTAGTACTGAAGATTTTGAGATTTATTAGGGAAGTTTTACGTTCCGTGGAGTCTGTTCCGACTCTTAGCGACCCTGTACAGGGTTTCCGAGGAGAGACTGGTGAGTTTGAACCGACGACGTTGTGGTTCAAACCGATCTTATTAGGGAAGTGTGTTGTTATGTGCCATGGAGTCGGTTGCGACTCATAGCGACCCTGTACAGGGTTTCCGAGGCTCCTTATTAGGGAAGTGTAACAGGTTACAATTTAGGTTCAGGAAGGACTCAGGGTACAAATTTTCAGTCAGGATTGCCTCTTCTCAGCCTTGTCCACAGGCTGGTCCCCTCAGGCCTTTTGGGCTACCCTCCTTCCCTGTTACAAAACTCTTTAGCTTCTCCGCCAAACTCCTGGAGGCACCCTATTCTGCCAGCAAGCAGCCTGCCTGCAGGTGCTCAGTTCTAGCATCAGGGGGTGGGGAAAACAATCTCCTAGTTCTGCTGCCTGTAGTCTCCAAGTCTAGGAGAGACTGGCAGTGCGCCGGGGTCCAAAGGATGGGCTGCTCTCCCTACTCTTCTTTTTTGATTGTAGTGAAGCCTTCCCTTTTTGCCTCTGGGATTGCTCATTTTAAAGTCTAGCATGATGTCAAAACCACCGATCCCCTCCGTAAGTGTTCATATACCTTCTTCACATGGTTCTATCCTAACAAGGGTGCCATGTACCTTATTTACATTTTTTTAAATTTAAGATTTTTATTGTGGATTGAGTGGAAGTTTACAGGGCATATCATCAGTTTTACATTCAACAAATCATACATGTTGTTTCATTACAATGATTATAATCCCCTCCATCAGTTAACAGTATTTCTCTCGATCCACTTTAGCTTTTTAAAAAACAAACAAACAAAAAA
>NW_006408683.1:3047851-3052098 GCF_000296735.1 Chrysochloris asiatica
TTCATGTATCTACATACAGAACACTGTTGTTACACCGTTGTGTATATGTCACTATTTACTTCCCTCCCATTTAGTCCATTTATTCTTCAGCATTGCATAGTACTCCATTGTGTATATGTACCAGAGTTTTTTTTTTATCTATTCTTCCATTGTTGGGCACTGAGGATGTCTCTCTGTGTTTTTGCCATTGTGAATAGTGCTGCGATGAGCATCAGCATGCATTTATCTACTCGTTTCCTGGCTCATATTTCTTGTGGATACATACCAAGTAGAGGGATTGCTGGGTCATAATATAGCTCTATTTCCAGTTTTCTGAGGAAGCGCCCTACCATTCTCCAGTGTGGTTGAACCATTCTGCTGTCCCACCAGCAATGTAGGAGTATCCCAGTCTCTCCACACATTGCCAGCATTTGTTGTTTTCTGTCATTTTGAACTTTGGTGTTATTGCTGGTGTGAGATGATATCTTGTTGTTTTGATTTGCATCTAATGGCTAATAATTGTGAATATTTCTTTATATGTTTGCTGTCCAACTGGATGTCTTCCTTGGTGAAGTCCCTTTAGATTAAAACCAAAGTCACTGAAACAGAATCTCGCCCACTTTTTTAGGTGACCCACCACAGATTTGGTCCACGTAGACTTCATCCTGAGTGAGAACCGCATACTTACTGAGTTTCTGAAGTCGGTTTAAATAGTAGACTTATAAGGTCTCTGCCTGTGTCTTTCTCTTATGATTTTCTACTATATGACAATCAACAATAGCGTTATCTTAAAACAGCACGACACACGACAGAGCAACACACTTATATATACAGGTCACTACATCCTTTAAAAGGAGTTCTGGTAGCATAGTGGTTACGAATCAGGCTGCGAACTGCACGGTCAGCAGTTTGAAACTACCAGCTGTTTCGCGGGAGAAAGATGAGGTGTTCTGCTCCCGTAAAGATTTACAGCCTCAGAAACCCTATACAGGGTCTCTATGAGTCGGAACCGACTCCATGGCACACAGCCACAACCACATTTTTCAAGGCTGTTTCAATTATGTCTGCCTATAGCATAGTGGTTACAAGTCAGGCTGCTAATCTCATGGTTAGCAGTTCGAGACTGCCAGTGGTTCTGTGGGAGAAAGATGAGGCTTTCTACTCCTGTAAAGATTTATAGCCTTGGAAACCCTATGCAAGATTGCTATTAGTCAGAACCTGACTCCACAGCATATAACCACCAACAACTACCACCACCATCTCAAAATTGGAGTCCTGGTGTGGAACTGTGGGATGATGCACTGGACCATAAGGCAGTTTGAATTGCAGGGTTGGCAGTTCAAATTCACCAGCCGCTCCTCGGAAACCCTCTGCAGGGTTGCTATGAGTCAGAACTGACTCAACAACACTTAACAACAATAATCTTGAAATTACCATAGATTTCTCTTGGGAGCAGTCTGAGAACCCTTGTCCCAAACCTGGACAAGTTACCTTTATCCCCAAGGTGTGACAAGTAATACTTACCCCAAAAGTGATTGCTGGCTTTCTGAAGTTTCCCTTGATAGTTGCATGCTGCTATTCGCTGCATAAAACAATGGGGCCCATAATGCTTATACATATAAGCCACTGGAGTATTGGAGAGAGTTCAGTGTGATGTTTAGACATGGCATTCCTCATCTTACCAAGCAGCAACTCACATTTCTTAATGCACGACAATCTGTTCTTCCCCTTAATTAGCACACATTGATATAGTCCTTACCAGAGTTGAACATGTGCAATTTCTTTTAAAATTTATAAGTCTGCTACGCCAAGCACTCCTAAAGATGCTAAAATACAATCTTAACACATATGCAAGACCTGCATTCTAAATCAAATGCTTTCTTACTTTTACCTAGAGATAACAATTTCCAGCAAACAGAAAGAAAGCATTCTGGGATGTCTGAAGAGTTCTCAGATGGAAAAACATAAAGCAAGCTTGTAAACAGGACAAAAAAAGAACTAGAATCCCTCAGTAACCTTGAGGAGCGCCATGCAAAGAGCCAGAGCATGAGGTTCAAAAGGTAATTTATCTGGGAGCTCCTCCTGAGAAATTCATGGAGCAGTGAGCACAAACAACCCTGCCTGGAACCGAAGCCTTGGTTTTGTGTCCTCGGGAGTTGCTATACATACACCTTTGATACCTATTTCTTTTACCAAGAAATGCTGTAGAGCAACATCATGGAGACTATTTAAAGTAAAAGCAACAGAACTTCATTGAAGGATAGAGATGGTCTAGAACAGGATGACATCCAAATTCTCAGAGTGAAGATGGCTGCTTTACTGAACAGGGAGGGGAACAATGTACAGTTAGAGCAGGAACTAAAAGTTATGAAATCATAATCGGCTGAAAGAGAATCAGGAATGTCAAAGGTTGGGATATCTAAAAGTAGGGATTTTAGATGGATAACATGTATGTGGGATTTTTATGGTTGGTTGTTGTTAAGTGCCATCAAGTTGGTTCGAACTCATAGGGTTTCCAAGGAGCAGCTGGTGGGTTTGAATTGCCAACTTTGCAGTCTTTTAATAGTCTCTGCTTTGAACTTTGTTTGAATACACCAGATTGCTGCCGCTCCTGTCCTCTCCACATCCAGCTCTGGTTCATTATCCTCTTCATGCCTGTACACAAAATGCCAGACTCCCCACCTTCCCCCTCTCCACCTTCTTGTACCCCCCTTCCCAGATTTCATCCTAGATAAACTTTGTTTTAGATGTACCTCTCTACAGAACCCTTCCGTGCTCTTAACATACCAGATTGGATTAGGAACCTTTCCTCCATGTTGCAGTTTTCAAATTAAATGACAAATCAAATGACAAATTGTTGTTAGGTATGTGTGTTAAGTATATTAAATATATTTTAGTGTTTAATGATGTTCCACATTGTTTATGGTGTTCAGTATAGTCCTGAAGTAGCATTTACTAGGTGTTCAGTAAATCCTCTTCTTGATTAATCAAGAGTGTTAATTAACATTGTTGTTGTTGTTAAGTGCCATAGTGACCCTGTATAGGGTTTCCTAGGAGTGGTTGGTGGGTTTGGGCCACCAATCTTGCAGTTAGCAGTTCAGTTCTTAGCCTACAGTGCTGCCTTGTTAAATTAGTGAACATTATTTAATTCCTTTTCCTTAAAATGAAATCAGATTCTTACGTTCAAGACACTTGGAAAAGACAGAAAATGTCTCAGAGTACCCAAAGTTTACTTGATGTGTTATTCTTCTAGTCTCTTTAGCTACTGTTTTTCAGAAATTTTCTTAAAATAATGTAGAGGCATTGTATGCCTGTAATAATAATTAAACACAGCTGTCTTCTGCCTTATGAGTCTTTTTTTTTCTTCTTTTTTTTTCTGCAGGCTCACTTGTCACATGGCATGTAGCTGGTAGTTAACCGATGATGACTGGGGGTTAGCTCAGTCAGCATTCATTATTAAGTATGGTAGAAATTTATTAAATTTGTATATAACTAATGAAGAGTTTTCACATGCAAGTAAAATTTTGCTGAAGATAACTCAGACATGGCTGTGACAGTGCATTGACAAGGAACTGCCAGAGAACAAGGACATGGAATGAGGGATGTTATTGCTGATATCAGAGGGATCTGACTGAAAGCAGAGAATACCAGAAGATGTTTATCTGTACATTATTGACTAAGCAAATACTTTGCATTGTGTGGATCATGACAAGCTATGGAAAACATTGTGGAGAATGAGTATCCCGGAACACTTAATTGTGCTCATGAGGAAGCTGTACGTAGACAAAGATGTAATTGTTTGAACAGAACAAGAACACTGAATGGTTTAAAATTAGGAAAGGTGTGCAGCAGGGTCGTATTCTTTCACCATACTTATTCAGTCTGTATGTTGAGCAAATAATTCTAGAAGCTGGGTTATATAAAGAAAAGCTTGGCATCAAGGTTGGAGGAAGACTCATTCACAACCTGAGATATGCAAATGATACAGCCTTGCTTGCTGAAAGCAAAGAAGACAAACTATTTGCTGATGAAGATCCACAACTTCAGTATGTAAGCTCAGTGTGTAATTTTTGTAAAGAAAACAAAAATCCTCACCACTGGACCAATAAATAACATTAAGATAAATGGAGAAAAGATTGAAGTTGTCAAAGACTTTGCTTGGATCAACCATCAACACTCATGGAAGCAGCAGTTAAGAAATCAAATGACATATTGCATTAGGCAAATCTGCTGCACAAGACCTCTTTAAAGTGTTCAAGAGCAAAGAT
>NW_006408683.1:3052198-3055719 GCF_000296735.1 Chrysochloris asiatica
CCACTGGACCAATAAATAACATTAAGATAAATGGAGAAAAGATTGAAGTTTTCAAAGACTTCATTTGCTTGGATCAACCATCAATACTCATGGAAGCAGCAGTTAAGAAATCAAATGACATATTGCATTAGGCAAATCTGCTGCACAAGACCTCTTTAAAGTGTTCAAGAGCAAAGATGTCAGTGTGAGGACTGAGGTGTGCCTGATCCAAGACATGGTATTTTCAGTAACTTCATATGCATGCGAAAGTTAAACAGTGAATAAAAGAAGACTGTACAAGAATTATTCACTTGAGTTATGGTGATGGAAGAAAATATTAAAAGTACCATTGACTGCCAAAAGAATGAACAAGACTGTGTTTAAAAGAAGTACAGTCTGAATGTTCCTTAGAAGCCAGGATGGCCAGATTTTGTCTCTCATACTTTGGACATAGTATCAGGAAGGACCAATCGTGGAGAAGGACATTGTGCTTGGTAAAGTGGAGGTCAGTGAAACAGAGGAAGACCCCCAATGAGATGGACTGGCACAGTGGAAGCAGCTGTGAGCTCAAGTGTAGCAACAATTGTGAGTTTGGCTTAGGACCAGGCAGTGTTTTGTTCTGTTGTGCATAGGGTTGCTATGAGTTGGTACTGACTCGATGATACCTAACAACAACAAAATTAAAAGTTTATAGTAATTGTCATATGCTGAAGTGAAGTTGTTTTGTACTGTGTAAGGCAAACAGGAAAGAATTTGCTTAGCTGAGTAAAACTATAAATGAAAATAATGTCTAACTGCCTTGTGTCAAGCAAATAGCTATTTTTCAGACAGTTGTAAAATCAACATAAACTAGCATTATGCTAATTTTTTTTTTATTATTTAATGTACTGAGTGGATTCTCTGAGATGCAGCTTTTGACTACCCTCTTCCTTGTAGTATTACTGAATATATTTTAATTAAATAAAATTATATTTGTTGATTTTATTAGGAAATATGTGTTGTTCTTTGTATGGTGTCAAGTCTGTTCTGACGCATATCAGCCAACCCCTTTTGACAGAGTAGAACTTCCCCCATAGGGTTTCATAGCCTGTAATCTTTACTGGAACAGACAGCTTGTTTCCTCGCACATAGTGGCTTGTGAGTTCAAACCTCTGACCTTTCAGTTAGCAGCTGAGTGCCTACCCATTGCAGTCAAGCTCAGTATTTCAGGCTTCCATTGCTTCAAATCTACTCCTTTGCCCTTTCAATGTATTGTCCATTTTTGAAACTTTAGCATTAATTAACCTTCTGGAGTTCTAATTGCAGGTTTTTCGTTGTTTCAAATTTTGCAGTTATTTTTCTGTTGACTCTAACGAAGTTTTTTTTTTTTTTTTCCCTGTATTCTTGCTTTCTTGATCTTCTTGTTAATCTTCTTAAGGTACCTAAATACCATTTTTTGGAATTACTTTTCAGTTAATTCCATTACCTTTTTTTCCTCAGGAATATTTTCTGACTCTGTATTTTCGTTATTTGAGCCATTCTCTCTTGTTTTTTCATATGAGCTAAAATTGTCTATTGTCTCTGGGGCATGTGGTGTTGTTATATTTATATTTAATTGATGATTGTATGTTGATGTATTATTAGGCCCTTGATGGAGTTCTTATTGGCCTCCATGTTGTCTGTGTTCATGACACTCAATCATGTCAGTTAGGACCACAGGGCAGCTGAGGGCAGGTTGACTGACCAAATGCTTCTGTGATGGCCTTACAGGTTCTTTAGGTCTGGAACCGAATCTGCTTGAATCCAGACACCAAAGCACTGCAGTCAGGGCCCCACCTCCACCTCCGTCTCACACACTGGAGTGGCTCTGTTATGTGGCTCTGAGCCAGAGAGCAGGAGACTTTTGGGAGCTGGCCATACCTCTAGTCACCAGGGGAATGTGGGAAAAAAGAAGGAATCTGTCTTTCCCATTGCCTGTGTGAATCTGCTCTGCCAGACCACCTTTTGTTGCAAAAGCTGTTCACAAAAGTTGAAGATGGTTGTACCTCACCTGGCCTGCTGTCTACCAGTCAGTCTCACTCTCTTGCCATCCCTGCTCAGCTTCTCTAATCTTTTCTCTGAAGTACAGGGTTCCAGGATTTTGATCTGTCTCTGTTTCATTTAGTCTCTCACCAGCCCCTTCTCGAAAGCTCTATACATGGTCGCTATGGGTCGGAACCAACTTGACAGCACTTGACAACAACAACAATCATTGTTGTACAGGGTCTGTGTAGTACGTCTGCCTAGTGCACCATCTTCTAGATGATATCCTGTCTCTGTCTTTTTGATGTATCTCTTGTAGACAGCACATTGAAAGATCCTGTTTTCTTATCCACTCTGTTCTCTCTCTCTCTCAAGTGTTGCATTTAATCTATTTACATTCAGTATAATTATTTATAGCGATGAATTTTGATTGCTGTCATTTGTGTGTGTGTTTTGTGGTGCTACTGGTTTCTTTGTTCTCATATTTTCATTTTGTTTAATTTACTATTATTTTTCTGTTTTTTCGCCCCCCCCCCCATGGACCACAGTAAGAAACACCTGTTAAATTACAATTTATTATAAAGACAAATATAATTGATAAAAAAGTTGTAAAGAATGATACTTTTAACTTTCTTCTTGTAATATACTTGTTTTTACTCCTTTATATTTCAAATAAAAAAAACAAAACAAAATGTTGCCTGGGACCAACTAAATTGACTACAAACTGATCAAGATACAAATCTTGAAAAGAAGCATGGCATGTTGTGGGTTAATGTGCTGGACTGCAAGGTTGGTTTGGACCACAAGGTCTGTGGTTCAAGCTCACCAACTGCTCGTTGGAAACCTATACAGGGTTGCCATGAGTTGGAACCAACCCGACTGCACTTAACAACAACAGCATGACTAATTCATCTTTCTGTTGTTTACAAACAGTAATTTGTTCAATACCAAAAACCAACAGCAACAATAACAACAAAAAACAAACCCAAACCTGTTGCCATTGAGCCACTCTGACTCACGGTGATCCTATGTGTTATAGAATAGAACCATGTGGTTTTCTTGGGTGTAATCTTTATGGAATCAGATTGCCAGACTTTTCTTTCATATCTTCCGACTAAGTAGGGTCAAACCAACAACTTTTATGTCAATAGCTGATTGCACATCACTTGTAAGTAAGGCCCAATAGCCTTACTGTTGCTTGATCCAAGAAAAGCAAAACAAAACTCATTGTCATGGAGTTGATTTCTACTTACAGTGACCTTTGATTTCTTGTTAAGGGCCGTTGCATCAGGTCCAACTCAGTGACCTTGTATGGCATTTCCAAGGAGCAACTGGTGGGTTTGAACTGCCAACCTATGGTTAGCAGATTATTGCTTATCCAACAATGCCACACCAGGATACAATTGGTGGTTGGAAAAACAAATAAGAAAGTGAAGGAGAAGTTATAAAAGTTGTAAATTTTTTAAAAATGTTTTATTGTGAATTATATGATAGTTTACATGAGAGAACTTTAGTTTTACATTCATTCCATCGTATATCAT
>NW_006408683.1:3056412-3058512 GCF_000296735.1 Chrysochloris asiatica
TCATATTTGATTGATAGCTTTGCTGGATAAAGGATTCTTGGTTGGCAATTTTTTTCTTTCAGGGTTTTATATATGTCTCCCCATTGCCTTCTCACTTGCATGGTTCTGGCTGAGAGATCTGAGCTTAATCTGACTTGCTTGCCTTTGTATGTGACCTTTCTGTTTTCTCTGGCTGCTTTCAGAAGTGTTTCCTTATCTTTGAGTTTGGAGAGCTTGACTATGATATGTCTTGGTGATGTTCTTTTGGCGTCTGCCCTTCTTGGAGTACGTTGAGCTTCTTGTACGTTTATTTTTTCGCTTTTCAGGATGTTAGAGAAATTTTTTTCCAGTAGTTCTTCGACTATTTCCTCTGTGGACTTGTGTGATTCTTCTTGCTCTGTGCTGCCCGGTCAGGGAAGCTCCACCCTCTCTCCAAAATGCTTATTCTTATCTTAAAGTATCTTAGTCTGGTGTTGTTATTGTTAAAGAGATCTTGAGTTGGTTTTGCCTCATAGTGATCTTGTATAGGGTTTACAAGGCTGTAAATTTTGTGTGAGCAAAATCCTCTTCTTTCTCTTGAGGAATGAATGGTGGCCTCAAACCTTGTGTTTCACAGTCTAATGTTTAACCTACAGAGGCACTTTGCTCCCCCACAGTCTTATGGGGGAGATAAGATCCAAAATATTTAAAAATCCCAAACATCGGCTTTACACCATTTTTTCATTGCGATGATTATAATCTCCTCTTGAATCATCATTCAACAGTATTTGCTTCCCTTCCCTGTTATTTTTTTTTGGTGGGGGGGCGGGAGGGATGTATACAAAAACACTCAGGAATTTAAACAACCAAAGGATACATTTTTCAAGCCTGTCTCATGGCTGCCAGCACTCAGTCTCTCTGTTTCCATGAGTCTAGAATCCTCAGCTGCTGTCTCTCTCCATGTCCTCATCTCTGCCTCCATCTCTGGTGTCGCTGCTTCTCTGGATAGGGTCCTGCATTCCACTTGCACTCTTCTCCATTGATGGTCCTAGGGTTTTCTATTTCTGGACTGTAAAATGAACTACTCACCTGTTTTTGTTACAAAACTTCTACCTTTACAATGTGACAGTTGCAATTAGTCATGAGAACAATTACTATTGAATCATAAGAATCTTATCCCCATGTCTTCTCACCAGACCTGTGTAGACAAGATGAAAATTATTCGGTGGGGACTTTTATCTTCCCCCGCACACTCTTAAACTAAACTCCCTTTTGAAAACTCGTAAGCCAGTCACTTCATGCCTTTATGGCTCCTTCATTTTAGGTAGCCAATGTCTTAAGTTGCCCGTCCCTATCTACCCTGTATAAAGAGGGGATAGGATTGATACTTGATATGAAGACTCCTTCCCTCTCTGTTGGTATTTTGAGCTACTACATCCATAAGTGTAGGTCAAGTTCATCAAATTGTAGCAATTTACCTTTGTTTCCTTTATCAGAAAATTTTTTTTTAACTTCCTCTAGTTGAGTTCTGATTATCAAACCATCAAGGCTAGGTCAAATAGGTACTATCTGTAAGTTTGGGTATTCTTGTGCATCTCTCCTCAGTTCATATCAGCTGGATGCTTCACTCTCAGATCTAGCCCTCTGTGACTATGTAAATCCCAAATATATATATATTTTTAATGTTTTATTGTGAATTATATGGTAGTTTACATGAGAGAACTTTAGTTTTACATTCATTCCATTGTATATCATCTCATTGCCATGGTTCCAATTCCCTCCATGCATCATCAACCAACCAAAGGGTATATCCTAGAAGCCCGCCCTCTACACTCCCCCCCCGTTTTCGGCCCACAGTCCCTTTCCCTTTCTGTATCCAAAGTCCCCAGCCGCTTCATTACTCCGCGTCATCCTCTTTGTCTCCATCTCAGTCATCTCTGTTTCTCTGGGTTGGGTCCCGCTCTCGGCTCTTCTCCATTGATGGTGCCAGATACCTCCGCTCCTAGCCTGTAGAATTAATCACTCCCTTCCTTGTTCCAAAACGCCTACCTTTGCATTTCCAACCCTCATAATCCGTCCTGATAAGCATTATTCACTACAGTATCATGAGTTACCCATCTGTATTTCCTTTCTTCCACTAAG
>NW_006408683.1:3058612-3062658 GCF_000296735.1 Chrysochloris asiatica
TATATCATCTCATTGCCATGGTTCCAATCCCCTCCATGCATCATCAACCAACCAAAGGGTATATTCTAGAAACCCGTCCTCTACCCTTACCCCAGTCTTCGCCCCCCCAAGTTTTCGGCCCACAGTCCCTTTCCCTCTCTGGATCCAAAGTCCCCAGCAGCTTCATTACTCCACGTCATCATCTCTGTTTCTCTGGGTAGGGTCCCACTCTTGGCTCTTCTCCATTGATGGTCCCAGAGACCTCTGCTCCTGGCCTGTAGAATTAATCACTCCCTTCCTTGTTACAAAACATCTACCTTTGTATTTCCAAAAAGACCCTGTATAGGGTTTCTAAGGAGCTGCTGGTGGGCTCGAACCACCGATCTTGCAGTTCAAAAGGCTTTGCAGGCTGGGGCCGTAACCGGCAGAGCCACAGCAGGACTGCCTTGTTGATGGTGGTAAAAACCACCTCAAGGCGTCTCAGCTTGTGCTGGCTTGTGCCTTGATGGGTGGGCCTGAGCCTCAGCGGTTGGGCAGAGGGCTAGCCTAGGCAGAGGGGCTGGAGGGAGGGGTTGGTGTCTGTAGGCAGATGGCATCCCTGTCTGACGACATCAAAATATGCCTCTGTCTGTCTTCCTGTGCCATGGACACCCGGCCGCCCCACATCATCACCGACAACGCCTCCCATGGCAATGAGGCGCCCCCCTCACGAAGGACCGCGCCAGTTCCTGTGGCCCAGCTGGCTCTCTGGGCGTGCCCGCCCTCCAAACGGGTCCGCTCAAGCCCTGCGCTCCAAGTTCTGCAGTGGGCAGGCGCAGCCCCAGAGCGGGAGCTGAGTGCAGACGAGTGCCGGCGGGCGGAAGCTCAAAATGCCCACAACTCCCCAGCAGCTTAATCCCTCAAAAAAGCAAGCCCACAATGCCAAAGGCTAAAGTCTTACGTTTTACCAGGCGGGGGGTCTCCCCTGTGTGATACCACCCACCCGTCCCCCCGGAACCTGCACACCTGTGCTGCCCGGTCAGGGAAGCGCTGGAAGTCTGTAAATGTTTTTGATAATAGAATTCTGGATGTGAGAAAGGGAGCAGAGGCAAAGAATATGTTTGGTATTGGAGGGGTTGTGTGTTTTTTTTTTTTTTTTTGCAGGTAACAGAAACCAGTTTGAGTTGCTTACTCAAAGAAGAATATATGAAAAAAATCAGGGGTTCTTAGAGAACTGAAGGGCAAGGTTGCATGTTGGTTTGGGAAGGGATTGAAACTGTGGACTGGAAAACTGTTAGGCGCAGGCATGTTATTGACTTTTTTTTTTGTTTTGTTTTAAGCTTTTATTGTGAAATGAGTGCTAGTTTACGTGGGAGAACATCAGTTTTGCACTCAATCTATCATATTTTGTTTCATTGCAATGATTACAATAACCTCCATGCATCATCGGTTAACAGTATTTGCTTCTATTCCCTGTTTTTATTTATTTTTTAAAAAAGTACACAAAGCCACACAGAAATACATAATCATTTAAACACCAAAAGGCACATTCTGCAAGCTTGCCTCCTGGCTGCCAGTACACAGCCTTTCTCTTTCCATGAGTCTAGAGTCAGTCTTCAGCTGCTCTATGTCTCCATGTCATCACCTCTTGCCTCCATCTCTGGTGTCGCTGCTTCTCTGTGTAGGGTCCCATATTCTGTTTATGCTCTTCTTTCTTAGGGTCCTCTGTTCCTGGAATGTAAGATTAACTACTCTCCCCTTTTTGTTACACAACTTTACCTTTACAGTTGTAACAATTGCAATTAGTCATGATAACAGTTATTCACTATTGACTCAAATGAATCCTATCCCCATTTCCTTTCACCAGACCCATCTAGAGAAGACAAAAACTATTCAGTGGAGATTCTACCTTCCCCTGCACACTCTGAAACTAAACTTCCTCATGAAAACTTGTAAGCCAGACACTTTGTGCCTTTATAGCCCCTCTCCCCATTTTACCTAGCCAGTGTTTAAGTCTGAATCAATCCCGTGTACAGAGGGGATAGGTTTGTTCCTTGATGTGAAGACTTCTTCCCTCTCAGTTGGTATTTTGAGCAACTGCATCCATAAATATAGGTCAAGTTCATCAAATTGTAGCAATTTACACTTGCTTCCTTTATCAAAAATTTTTATCTTCCTTTAAGGAGCCTCTAAGGAGCTCTGGTAGCGTTGTGGTTACGAATCAGGCGGTGAACCGCAAGGTCAGCAGTTCGAAACTACCAGCTGCTCTGTGGGAGAAAGATGAGGATTTCTGCTCCCGTAACGATTTACAGCCTCGGAAAATCTGTTCGGGATTGCTATGGGTTGGAACCGACTCGACAGCACTTAACAATAACAACAAAGGAGCATTTGGTAGTGTAGTGGTTATGAATCGGGCTGCTAACCTCATAGTCAGCAGTTCAAAACTACCAGCTGTTCTGTGGGAGAAAGATGAGGCTTTCTGCTCCCATAAAGATTTACAGCCTCAGAAGCTCTGTACAGGGTTGCTATGAGTCAGAACCGACTCCACAGCACATTACAACAACAGTTGAGCTCTGGTCATTAAGCCAATGAAACTATGTCAAATGAGTACTATCTGCAAGAATCAGTTGGACATTTCACTCTCAGCTCTAGCCCTTTGTGGCTAAGTCAGGGCCCACGGGCTCAGGAGTCCCAAGTCTCCCCAAACTTCAGATCAACCAGCTCTTCCTCTTCTCCTTCATATCTTGACTGGCGTCTATGGAACGTGGTTGAACTCAGCCCATGTCTTCATGACTGCCTTTTCACCACTTCCGCTTACATGTAGACCAACGCGGTCACCAGCAAGCTTACATGCCTGCTTGTGTGTTCCCTTTGAGTTTCAGTCTTGGATGGGGTTTGTTCTGAAGGGACTTGATTGCTTGCCTTGATGGCTCCCCGGTGAACAGCTTGCTTATTCTTGTAATAGCCAAACAGACTGCCATTTTTGTTTTTGTTTTCTCCTGCTAGTTATCATTCACTTTTTCGTCTCTGCTTCTCTTTGCTTAGCTGCTGCTTTGTTTTACTTGTCGCAGAATGGTTTCTGCTGCTGCTTAATCCACATGACAATATCTGCCCAAAGTTCCTGATTTTATACAACTGGTCTCACCTTTAGTTTTTTATTGACTTGTATATAGTAGAATAAATCAGTGTTTTGATGTGTGTGCTAGGTGTTAGTAGCCTCAAATCACTAATTTTAGGTGAATTCTCCTATGATATCCTGCTCTAAAATCTAAAGATCATTGTTTCCAATGGTTTTGCTTTTGTGTGCGTACATAATCATTTTGAATGTTACTTAATTGACCACACTATTCCTTCATAGGTTTGATGTGCTTATATAGGCTGGAGGATGGTTATAAAGATAAATACAATGTATTTAGAAAGGTTTTTCCACTTTTAAGTTTATGGCAAAGAGAATCAAGGCATGCACAAATGAGTTGCATTCATGATACTAATTCAGAATCAGTCTTCAATTTTTCCAAACCTCAGCTTCATCTCTGCTTGCCCTGTTTGTTTCTTACTTCCACCCTTATTCTTCCCACCCTTCATGGAGACCTGTGTGGTCAACACTTTGCCTTTTAACTGCTCTTCACCTTTTAGTTCACTGTTTTTTTCTGCTTCAGGGCGTAGACCGTGTTTCTCAATATCAATCCTTGTAGCCTAACCCAGGGACCTCCACAGCTATGAATTGCAATCAGAGGGAATTTTTACTAGGCATTGCCTGGCACCTTGTTGTAGCTAAGTGCTGTCAAGCCAGTTCCAACTCATAGCAACCCTGTATAGGGTTTCCAAGGAGTGGCTGGTGGGTATGTGCCGCCAAACTTTCCGTTGACAGTCCATTGCTTATCTTACAATGCCACACTGGGACTCCATCTTGGACCCAAGGAAAATAATCATGAGAGCTGAATAAGAAATGCTTATTCTTTTTTTTTTTTAATGTTTTATTGTGAATTATATGATAGTTTACATGGGAGAACTTTAGTTTTGCATTCATTCCATCGTAAAACATCTCATTGCCATAGTTCCAATCCCCTCCATGCATCATCAACCAC
>NW_006408683.1:3071954-3075085 GCF_000296735.1 Chrysochloris asiatica
TCCTCAGTGGCCACACCACTGACTCTGGGCCCAAGAGTCCCCAGGTCTCCTCACACTGCTTGCCATCCAGGTCCCCAACTGGGTCCACAGAAGTCCACTGAACATTGTAGGGCTTAGCTTGCCGCTTCATTGCTGCTTTTACCCCATTTCCCCCCACCAGTGATGTGTGTGGTCACCAATCAGAACGTGCATTTCCGTTGATTCTTATAGTCTTGGAAGGGAGTTTGCGTTGAGAGGACCTGGCCACTTGCATTGATGTTTCCTAGGGAAGCGATTTGTTTGTTCTTGTAGTAACAGTCCATCTGCCTCCATTTTTCCTTCAGGTCTTTCTTTCAAGAAGTATTTTTTATTCTTCTAGCTGCTCCAGTCTGTCTGCTCGTCCTTTCAAGTGGAGATTTCTCATCTCTGGAGAGCTGGATGTGGTTCTGGTTTCTACCTATAATTTTATGTATAACCCCAAATATTTTTAAGGTAGCTTTATAACTATCATAACTCAAGATTGAACAAAGTAGTTTAAAAATGCCAGTGCCTGTCACATAGTACAAATTGTTGGTGTTAAATGCCTTTGAACTGGCTTTGACTCATAGTGACCTTGTATAGGGTTTCCGAGTAGTGGCTGGTGGGTTTGAACTGCTGACTTTGAGGTTCAAACCAACCTTGCAGTCCAGTGCTTATCTTGCTGTGCCACACCAGGGCAGGTACAAGTGGAGACTTCCAAAATGCTTTAAAAAATCTTCGTAAATGATACCAGTAACATCAGGTAGAGTTGTGAATAGCCTCTTTGGAGAGGTAGTATTTGAACTAATTTCTTCAGACTCTGAATATAGTTGGATGTTAGGTGGGTAATGCATTGGTCATTTTTCCTGTAAAAGTAGCTTATGTAGAGGAACCAAGTTGTGAGCTAATGAGGAGCTTGCAGTTCATTATGAATGTAGGATTGAGTGCATAGATTAGAGCCAGAGTGAGAAAGGTTTATAGGCTATGGTAAACAATTTGACTTTACTTCTGTAAGAGCCATATAAGATTTTCCAGTAGAATAGTAATGAGAAGAGATTTGCTATCTCAAAAGATAGCTAACTCTGTGGTCAGCGTTAACCTGAAGAGACAAGGGATGGGCAATATAGATATGCATTAAGAAGCTGTTTTGATAGGCTAAGCAAGAGACAATGAAGGCTTCATTTAAGGTCAAAGCAATGAGGGTAAAAAGGAGAACTTAAATTTGATATACTTTGGATGGGTACCTTGTCAGGACTATTTGCTCTAAGTCAGGGCCTTGAAATCAATTTGGCCCATTCAGTGTACTGGGATGGAGGCTGCTGCAGATAAGCCACGGGCACACCAGCTCCATCCTTGTGTTTTCCTTCCTGATTCCTGGTTGCAACAAATCATCCCTTAGTCATGTCTTCAGTTTTCTGATTTTACAGTTACACGACTTAGACTTGACAATAGAAATGTTACTTTATTTCTTTGACTTTGGCTATTGCTTACCCTCTGTTCCCACCCATTTGTAAACAAACCAGTCTGGTGACATACGTATATATAACCAGGTACAATAAATGGTACTTAGTGCTTGAATTGAGGCATGGACTGAGTACTGTGAAGCTATGAGGAAGAACTGAGGTCATTAGGGCCATCAAACCAACCCACTGTTGTTGAGTGGATTCTGACTCACAGCTGCCCTATAGGACAGAGTGTAACTGCCCTGTAGTGTTTTTGAGGTACTGATGTTTATGAATGTAGACTGTCACATCTTTCTCTGATCAACTGACTGGTGGGTTTGAATTGCCGACCTTTAGGTTGACATCTGAGCACTTTACCACTGCACCATCAGAGCTCTTGAATAGGAAAACTAAATAACATAATTATATCTTGGTCTTAATCATAGAGATTCTGATTTAATTAATCCAGGATGAGACCCAAGAAAGATGATGCTAATAGCAGCTTGGTTTGATAATCACTATGGAGTGATTCAAGAAACCCTGGTGGTACCATGGGTTAAGTGTTAGTCACCATCAGGGGGTTAAGCACAAGATCGATGATTCAAACCCACCAGCTGCTCTGGAGAAGAAAGATGAGGCTGTCTGCTCCTGTAAAGATCTCTAGTCTCAGAAACCCTATGGAGTGGCTCTACTCTGTGCCATAGGGTTGCTATGAGTGAGAATCAACTAGACAGCAGTGGGTTAAATGCTGGTCAGCACCATTGGGTTAAATGTAAGGTCTACGTTTCAAATCCACCAGACTTTCTGCAGTAGAAACATGAGGCTGTCAGCTCCTGTAAAGATTTACAGTCTCAGAAACCCTATATGGCATTTGTACTCTGTCATATAGAGTCGCTCTGAGTCAAAACAATCACAACATAATTCAGGAGATAGATTTTACTGGTAGAGTGTAGGTGGTAGATGATACCCTAGCCACAGATCAGCTTGGGAAGCAGGGAGAATGAAAATAGAAACAGAAAAACCCATAGGGAATGTCAACATTGTATGTAGTAGGCAACAAGGAGGGAGGCACCAGCAAAGGAGACCCAAAAGCGTATTCCCTAATTCTTAATTACTTCCTGTTTTCATTTAGGCTATTAATGCATAGTTTTGTTTAATTTTCCCTCTTATGACTTTGGATTGCATATGAGGATATAGCTTAAGTGCCTGATTGACATGTATATCATGGATGTAGAAAATCATGATCTTTAATTCTTTTCAGCACCAAGTACCTGTATCTGCCTTTGAGTTTATTTAAAAGAATAATGCATGAAGATAACAATTGCCAAGAATCCATTTTATTTTCTGAATTCAAAGTCACCTGCCACTTTTGCCATAAATTCTTTGAGGCATGAAATAGCCTGCCAGTTGTCTATTGCTCTCAAAGTTAATGAATGGTTATCAGTTTTATCATGGGTAATAACCTAGCTGCAAATTGTAAAGAAGACATTCTATCATTTCCCCAAGGCAATATCTGCCTTTTCTGCAGGATTTGGAGGCCAGTAATCCTAAAGCTTTATATAGAGCATATTTCTTACTTGGAAACCCCTTAAATTTGGTAATAATCTCAATGAAATATTGTGTAACTTTTTTTTTTTTTTTTTAATGTTTTATTGTGGATTATGTGATAGTTTACATGGGAGAACATTAGCT
>NW_006408683.1:3077215-3081889 GCF_000296735.1 Chrysochloris asiatica
CCACAGAACAGCTGGTAGATTTGAACTTATCCCACGGTGCCATGTGCTTGTATAGGTAGATATATTTCTTAAAAGTACTGAATCTCTGAAAAGACAGTGAAGAACACCAAAGTCAGTTTTTTAATTGAAGTCTATGACCAGAAAAGTATGATAAGTATGACAGCACTAAAATATCTCTTCCCCTGTAAGTATTTGAGAATATGGAGTATTTTGATTCTGATTCTGCCACTGCCAAGGTAAAAGTGTAGCAGTCAAGACCTGAGGCCCACCACAGGTAGGTAGTCTTAGAGGAAGTCTAAGATAAATAATGTACGTGAATATAGAAAAGTATGTTCATGATGTTGGGACTGAAAGCAATTTTTTGAAAAAGGACATAAATAGAATTCACCATTAAAAAGTAATTAATACAACTACATAAAAACTAATAACTTTTGTGGCCCTAGAGAAAGAACAATGGAAATCTCTAGAATGGGAGAAAATACCTGTAATACATATAAAAGGGCTTCAATATGTTCATGGAAAAATTGCAACTGAAAAGTAATGGAATTTTTCCATGAACTTTTTGAAACCAATTTATACAAATAAGAGTTTCCAGACTATATATATATATAATTTCAAAAATCATTGCAAAAAATGAGATAGCAATAGAAAAACTTAACCAGATATTCTACAAAAGGAAGAAATTAAAATATCTAATAAATATAGTTTGGGAGATAATGTGCATTGTCTGAAAGTAAAAAATGTATATAGTTATAACATCAATTCAAAATACCAGTTTAACCAAAGAAATGCTTGCTTTTGTACATTGTGATCCATTTATGCAAATGATATTATATGTCTGTTTATACTCAGTTAAAAAAATACACACTAGAAATATTCAAATGTTCATACGATGGCTATAACACACATCAAATGAGCCTTGTTGTGATGCTAACTGCAAGTCAGTTGTTCAAATCTACCAGCCACTGCTCCTGTAAATATTTATAGCCTCAGAAACCCTGTACAAGGTCTGTATGAATCAAGATGTACCGCACACCACACAACCACAACCACCATCATAAAATCTCTGGAGTCCTAGTGTGGTGCTGTATGATAAGCACTGTATTGCTAGCTACATGGTCAGTGGTTCAAACCCACCATCTACTTCTTGGACACCAATACAGATTACCATGAGTCACAACCAACTCCACAGCACTTAAAGCAATATAAAGTGTATAGCAATAGAATGCTTATAAAAATTGTACCATATTCCTTGCTTGCCGAAATCTAGAAGGACTTAAAATATTTACTGATAAAGAAGACAAAGAACAGAGCATTCATTATGAATTGCACCTCAACGTACAGAAACCAAACATCCTCACCACTAGAGGTATAAACAACATCATGATAAATGGAGGAATAGACTGACATTTTGCATTTATGATAGTAGACAATATGCCATAGGACTATCTTGTGTACATCTGGCAGTAATGAACTCTTGAGAGTAATGCTGGCTCCAGTGACTAAGGCTTCACATCGCCTTGGCTGGGCCATGATTCTCAGTTAGGTAATGATGTAGTCATCCTCCTTTTTTTGTGATCTGATGTAGTTGGCCTCCTTTTTGTGATCAAATGTGGTCATCCATTTTTGCACAACACTGATTTTTGCATAACAACCTGATCTTCAGTCCTTAACCATGTTAATAAAATGAAGAGTGACTATTTATTAAAAGCCTATATTGAGGAGCCCTGGTGGCACTGTAGGATAAGCACTGGACTGCTAACCACAAGGTAGGCAATTTAAATCCACCAGCCACCTCATGGGAGGAAGATGAGGTGGCTTTCTGCTCCTGGAAAAATTTATGGCCTGAAAAAAAAAAAAAAAAAAATTATGGCCTGAAGACCCTATGTAGGGTCACCCCGAGTCTGAGTTGACTTGGTGCAGTGAGGTTGATGTTTTCATTTTGCATTGTTTTGTATGTAATATGTCTTCTTCTAGGCTCAGGAGGTACAGCAAAGATCAAAACCGGCATGACTTATGTTTGTCCTCATAAAACCTGGAATAGTTTCCAGAATCCAGCAGGTGTCTGATAAATGTTTGTGGTTGAGGCATATTTGCTCATGGTCCATCAGCCCATTGAAAGTCTTTTGTCTTTAAGGAGGCAGTTTCCAAATGTGGTAATATGCACCTGGTTCCACTAGATGGTGGTAGAGTCACATACACGGAAAACTTTGCAAAGTAAAGTCACTAATTGTAAATATAGTTCTCTTTATTGTAAAATTTAAATCTATTTATATTAATTCTCTAGAATGTAATCATTAACCAACATGAGACTTTTAACATATCTTTTTGAATGGAACCCAATAAGTGAAATTTTTCATTCATCAGTTTGTCTTTCTTTGTTTAAATAATGAAACATTTATTGAGATTCAGCCACATGTTGTAGGCATTGTGCTAGTTAGGGATTCAAAGATGAATGTGAGTCTCCCTTTTTAGAGATATTATAATTCAGATAGGGAGACAGACATGAAAGAGGATCCACTACATACATACAATGAAATGGTGGGACGTTACCTGAATTTGGACCAGTGCGTACTCTGTGTAATCCAAATCTTTATTGAGTTATAGATTATTACTATTTCTTAAAGTGGCCATTTAAAATAAAGGGTCATATATGCAGGAGTACTGGTGTGGCAGTATAGACTAAGCCCTGAGACAGATGGTTCAAGCTTACCAGCCAGAAACCGTATACTGGATTGCTATGAATTGGAGCCAATTTGACTCTTAAAACAACAATATGCAGGCTGAATGAGCAATAGAAGGTGATTGAGAGAAGAGGGGAGATGATCACACCAGACACTCACTGAGTGTCTTAAATATTCATCAGTTCAAAGCCATTCCCCGTTGAGTCTTAGATGTGCTTTTGTTTTTTCCATGAGATTTTATACAAACTGGTTTTGGTGATTTTCTTTCATTTTAGGCAAAATAGCCCATACTAAAATATCCATCCTTTACTTTGGAAGATGAGGGACTTGGCTCTGTACTCCTAGTAAATTAAAACCCAACAGAAGGAAGAAATAACTATCACACTGATTGTTGTTGATGTTAAGTGCTGTTGAGTCGGTTCTGAGTCATAGCATCCCTATATAGGGTTCCCGAGGAGAAACTGGTGGGTTTGAACTGCCGACCTTGCAACTCAAACTGACCTTGCGGTCCAGCACAGTAACCCACAGTGCCACATCAGGACTCCATCACACTGATAGCAACAGGTTATTGCTATTACAGAGTTTAAATGTTTCAAAGGTGAAAAACATGGTGAATCAAAGAGCCAGTACTGTAGCTGAGCACTTCCTGTGGGCCAGCACTGTCTCCGGGGATTCATTATATCTTCCCAGTGCAGCTGTAAAACAGTACAGGTGATTTGTTCCCTTCATTGGGGTATCCGTGAGAAAACAAATGTTCAAAGAAAGTAGTATATAACTTACTCAGAAGAGGGAATTTTTAGTTGTGAAGCGAAACATCACAAAATTAAAATGGGAGTTTTAGCTTATTTTATCATAATATTTGATAAATGTATTTGTTGTTAAGTGTCGTTGAGTTGGGTCCGACTCATAGTAACCCTGTCTAGGGTTTCCAAGGAACACCTGGTCGATTTGAACTGCTGACCTTGGGGTTAGCAATCCAGTGCTGATCCTACACCGCCACACTAGTAGCTGTATTGGGATGATTATTTCTTACCAAAAGATTGATTCTATAATACATGTTCACAGTTTCGTTTTCATAGGAGAGTGACATTTTGACTTGGAAAGGGAAGACAGGAGGGAGAGGAAAGGAACTTTTATTGAACATCTCGTTCCTTCCAGTGTCTGTGCATTAGTTTTCAAAACGTGGTTTTAGAAGCCACAGCCATAGCATCAAAAGGAGCTTTTTAACAATGCAGCTTGACAGAGTTCACTCCAGGCCTACCGATGGGATCTAGTCGGCGATGTTTTAGCAAGCCCACAGGTGATTCCAATGCTTCAGTAGAGAAGCTCTACTTTTTATGGGGGAGGCTTCAAAAAGTCTGCTTAAGAATTCATTATTTTGAATTCCATTTTTCCCATATTGTGAAATCCTCATACACAAGTCACTGTAGTTTGTATCTCTCTCTCTCTCTCTATAAAATAAATATAAGGTTCAGATTGGTAACCTGCTCTGTTACAGGAAGTGATCAATTCAGTATCGAACCCAGGCCAATCTGTAAAACCAATGCTTAGGTGAATTTTATGTTATGTAAATTTTTATCTCAATCAAGGAAAAACAAAGACAACAACAATAATAAAATACTTCAGATCTTCCAATAGGTTCTTACAGTTAGTCAATTTCAATGAAGCAAAATCTGAGTGGACCTGAAACAATAGCTGAAACAGGAAAAATGGCAGGTCAATACCTGGCTAGAAACATAATTTCCCTCTTAGAAGACAAAGGTGGTGTGTTTGTTGAAAAGCAACGCAGTTTCTTGACTGGTGCAGTCAGAAACCGGCTCCAGGCTCCACGATGGTAACTCACTGCACCACACTGCATGTATGTCTCTCTCCTCAGTTCTGGCAATAATGAAATTTTCCACATCTGGCTCCTGAGGGCTCACTATGTCACTACTCAGGGTCTCCTTTTTTAGGGCATTGACTCATAGTCTTTCTCATTCTGGTTATCATT
>NW_006408683.1:3081989-3086106 GCF_000296735.1 Chrysochloris asiatica
TGTAGCCCCACCCCCCGCCCCATTTTGGGTAGCCAATGTCCAAGTTGCCCATCCCTGTCTACTCTGTGTATGGAAGAGGTGGGAATGATCCTCGTTGTAAAGATTTGTTTCCACTTTTGAGCTACTGCATCCATAGGTGTAGGTCAAGTTCATCAAATTATATTAGATTACTCTTTTTTTCCTCTTCTTTCTTCTTCTAATTGAGCTCAGATCATCCAGTCATTGAAGCCAGGTCAACTGGGTATTATGTAATAGGTTTTTAATAGGTATGTAAATACAATTTCTTGATGTAGGAAGTTATAGTTTATACACTGAACCAGTATAACATTATAAATTTAGCGATATTAACTTTTATTTCCAATTCCTATTCCATTGAATTCTTACCAGTGTGGAGGTTTTTCTATTCTTTAGCATCTTAATTAGGTTGTTAATGATTTGGAAAACATGACGGTTTCAAGGAACCTTACTTTTTAAAAGACTATATGTATAATACACAGACAGACAGACATGGATATACATACATGAGGGGACTTATCAAAAAGTTCATGGAAAAATATAATGGAATATTTTCATGAAAATTTGAAATACTATTATATGTATGTGTGTGTATATATACATACATGTATTTTTTTTTTCCTTACCTTTTGTGAACTCTTTAAGGTGAGCTAATTCAGATCAGGAACTGACTGTATATTTGATACAAAACAAAACCACCTCAGTCCATGTCTTACTAAATTTGGTGTTTCAGAAAGTGAGCACTGCATAACTCAGTAAATATTGAATTGAATCAATATAAACTATCACTTCACTTCTTCAATTATACATGTGTATTTTTTTTATAGTGGGTTTCCTTAAGGATGTGAGGACATCGATTTAACCTTATGTGTAGTTTTTCTCCTAGCAGTATAGAGGAGTCTGTACAGCTTAACGTTTATTTTCAGGTACAAATTTAAGCATTTCAATCCCATTTTTTTTTCATTAAAAAACTGCTCTCAGAATTGCTTCCAGCCCTCTTGCTCTCTGTAAAAGTTATCTTAAGTATTTCAGTGTTTCATTTAGGCTCACTTAATCCAAACCTAGCACAGTTAGGTGGTGGAGCTGCTTCAGTGAAGTCCGAGAATAAACATTACTGAGATTTCTTTGAGGTCTTATTATATTTTCAATAATCTCTCATCATTTATTACTATTGCTAAAGTTTATTTACCTGTTTACATTTTTAAAGTCTTCAAATCAGCCTTTTAAAGTTGGAGGTTATAAAATGTTCTTCCAATTGACTATTTCTTGGACTCTCAATACTGAAACATATATGGGAAAACTCTGAGAAAAAAAATCTCCCATTATGAGCTTGCCTTATTAATTTTCATGTATTGCTTTGTGTCCTTTTCATGTGGGTATTTGCTCTCCCCAGCCATAAAAAAATGGTTTTCTTGGTTGAATTCTATCTTTTATTGTAGTAACTGCTGCACAGTTTTGCACTTAGTAGGAATTCCGTTTGAATTGTTACTTGGTTGCTTGACTGATTTGATTGGTCACAGGGTTAACTAAAGCTTATTTCCCCCATCTCAATACATAGCACTTTCTTTACAGATGTGTATCTGACCCATAGAAATATTTCTTAGAACCTGATCTTTCCTTTTTAACTCATTTCATAGTTGAATGATCCTTACTTTTCAGTGACCATTTCTCTGTGTATTTATTCATGATTTCTCTTTTTGCAATGTGAACAATGCATACTTTTCCTATTACTTCATTTTACCAAGTTTAATGTTGTTGTTGTCAAGTGCCACTGAGTTGGTTGAGATTCACAGTAACCCTGTATAGGGTTTCTGAGAGTGGCTGGTGGGTTTGAACTTCTGACCTTGAGATTAGCACTTCAGTGCTTATCCTACAGCACCATATCAAGTTTAATAAGTAAGTAAAAAATAATAATTCCTCTTCCCACTCTAGTTCTTTCCCCCCTAAAATTACTACTGTTAATAATTTGTTATGATTCCATCAGGATAATACAGACTACATGTAAGAGGAAGAGTCAGAAATTACCTGCATTCTGGTTATATTAAAATGCCTGTTCATGTCCATAGCTGATGATAGCATTGAACGTACATGTGAAATGATATTGTTGAATAGACGAGTGGCAGTGGGTTATGTGGCAAATCATTTGCAAATCAGCCATGAAATCATCCACTATAGTCAGTTCCCACAGTGTAATACTATTTATCCCACTTTTCCCCTGTGCTCCCTGCTTCCTCCTTTACTCATTCTTTCTACCTTCTGAACTTTGTCCTTGAGCAAATTCTGCCCTTTTGATCACAAGTGGACGATTATTCTAAGGAGTGGGTACCTCCCCAGCATTATTGTTTACCTTCTGGACCTGTTTATTGTTTGGTTGAAAATTGGGTGGTGAGTTCAGTTCCAGACCTGAAGAGTGACTAAAGGCCATGGCTCCAGAGGTTCCACTAGTCTTATCCCAGGGGTAAGCTGAATCTTTTTTATGATTTTGAGTTTTGTTCCATTTTTCTCTTGAGTATGTAATCTAATGTAATCACTTTCAGAGGAGTTGGTAGTGGTAGCTGGCCACCATCTATCTTTTGGTCTGTGGTCATGGAAGCTGAGGTTTGAGTGGACTAATTATTTCCATGTGTCTTTGATTTTTTTCACTCTTCTTTGCTCTGGACAGGGAGAAACCAATTGTTACACCTTAGATGGCCACTGAGGAGCTTTTAAGACCCCAATCACTACTTACTAAAGTATGATTTAAGATGTTGTCTTTGTGAGCTGTGTTATTTCAATTGACCTTGATGTTCCCTAAGTCCCCAGGTCTAGTGACTCATTCCTTCAAGGAGTTATTATTAAGAAGTTTTGATAACTTTGCCCTCTACTATATGAAGTGGCTAAAAAAAGTTTGCATAAAAATGGAATGAAAAGATAATGGAATTTTCCCATTAATAAGGTGCTATAGGATAAGCACTGGACTGCTAACCAAAAAGTTGGCAGTTTAAACCCACTAGCCACTCCTTAGAAACCTTGTACAGTGTTGCTCTGAGTAGGAACCAATGCCATGTCACTTAACAGCAACCTCTGTATTTGTGGATATAGTCCCTGTTCTCCTTCTCAGGCCTGATTAGCATGTTTATGAATCCTTTCATAGATGGTTATTCAAATTGGCCCTGTGGTCCATTGCTTATCCATGAATAGATATATGAATACTCAAATTCATTGCAGCACTATTCACAATAGCAAAAAGATGAAAACAAATGCTCATCAACTGAAAAATAGATAAACAAACTATGGTACATATACCCAGTGGTATATACAGTGTTGAAGAATAAAGAATGTTCGGAAACCTCATAATAAGGATGATGAATGAAATAAGTCAATTACAAAAGGACACATATTGTATGAGACCACTATTATAAAGAGTCAAAAAAAGAATTTCCTACAAAAAGAAATATTCTTTGGTGGTCATTAACTAGAGGGTAGACATATACTAACTTGGGTGAAAGGGAAGGAAATATGTTATGAGGGAGGTCACCAAAAATGATGAAGTTATTTGAAGGAGAAGAATTAAAAGCATAAATAATTTTATACACAGTTTGTAATAACAATGATCTATGAGTGAGTGCATAGATGCTTTTAATATGTTCTTGTCAAATCTTGTTGTCAGTGTGATATATAAATATTAGATAGTTTTTTCTTTCTGTTATTGTTAAGTGCCATCAAGTTGGTTCTGGCCCATAGTGACCTGTTTGGGGTTTCCAAGGAGCAGCTGGTGAGCTTGAACTGCCGACCTTGTGGTTCAAACTGACTTTGCAGTCTAGCACATTAACCCACAGCGCCACACAAAGATTTTATGTAGACCTTGGTGGTGGTGGTTATGTGCCGTGGAGTCAATTCCGACTCATAGCAACCCTGTACATGGTTTCTGAGGCTGTAAATCTTTACGGGAGCAGGAAGCCTCATCTTCCTCCCGTGGAACAACTGATAGCTTCGAACTGCTGACCTTGTGGTTTGCAGCCCGATTCATAACCACTACGCTACCAGAGCTCCTTTAAATTGTATTATTTGTCATGTAAAAAAATTTAAAAGAATGTTAAGTTAATTTAAAAAAATCTAAACC
>NW_006408683.1:3086206-3087560 GCF_000296735.1 Chrysochloris asiatica
GGCTGTAAATCTTTACGGGAGCAGGAAGCCTCATCTTCCTCCCGTGGAACAACTGATAGTTTCGAACTGCTGACCTTGCGGTTTGCAGCCCGATTCATAACCACTACGCTACCAGAGCTCCTTTAAATTGTATTATTTGTCATGTAAAAAATTTTAAAAGAATGTTAAGTTAATTTAAAAAAATCTAAACCAGTTGTGGAGACAATTTTCATTTACAGCAACCCCATAGGAAAGAGTAGAATTGCCCCATCAGGTTTCCAAGGTTCTAATCTTTATGGAAGGAGCTCTGGTAGCGTAATGGATTATTAGCAGAGCTGCTTACCACAGGTCAGCAGTTTGAATCTACGAGCTTTCTGCTCCCATAAAGACTTAACAGTCTCAGAAACCCTGTACAGGGTCGCTGTGAGTCAGAACTGACTCCATGGCACGTGACAACCATTCTTTTTTTTTTTTAAGTTTTTATTAAGTGAATTATGTGATAGTTTACATGGGAAAACATTAGCTTTACATTCATCCTATCGTATATCGTTTCATTGCAATGATTACAGTCCCCTCCATGCATTATTAAACAACCAAAGGGTAAACCCTGCAAGCCTGCCCCTCGGTCATCAGCACACAGCCCCTCTCCCTCCCTGGGTCTAGAATTCCCAGCCGCTCCATCTCTCCACATCATCTGTGTATTGTAGGTTGGTAATGAGTCTTCTTCCAATCCTGATGCCATGTTTTTTCTTCATATAACCCAGCTTCCGGATTATTTGCTCAGCATACAGGTTGAATAAATATGGTGAAAGAATACAACCTGTCGCACACCTTTCTTAATTTTAAACCATTCAGTGTTCCCATGTTCTGTACGAAAACTGCCTCTTAGTCCAGGTACAGATTTCTTATGAGCACAATTAAGTGTTCTGGGATACTCCTACTTCGCAGTGTTGCCTGTAGCTTGTCATGATCCACACAATTGAAAACCTTTGCATAGTCAATAAAACACAGCTAAACATTTTTCTAACGTTCTCTGCTTTCAGCCAAGATCCATTGGACATCAGCAATGATATTCCTCGTTCCAAGTACTCTTCTGAATCTGGCTTGAACCTTTGGAAGTTCTCTGTCAATGTATGCTTGCAGCCGTTTCTGTATTACCTTTAGTAAAACTTTACTTGCATGGGATGGATATCAAAGAAATTGTCCGGTGATTTCCGTATACCATTGGGTCACCTCTCTTTGGAATGGGCACAAATATGGATCTCTTCCAATCAGTCAGCCAGACAGTTGTCTTCCAAATTTCTTGGCAGAGATGAGTGAGTGCCTCCTGTGCCACCTCACTTTCTTGAAAGATTTCAGTTTTTATTCCATCAAT
>NW_006408683.1:3095585-3096549 GCF_000296735.1 Chrysochloris asiatica
TTCCTTCAATGCACCTTGGACTTCCTCCTTCAGTATCATGGGCTCTCGATTATATGCTACCTCTTGAAATGGTTGAACATTAACCATTTCCTTTTGGTACAGTAACTATGTGTATTCCTTCCATCTTCTCTTGATGCTTTCTGCATCATTCAATAATTTGCCCAGAGAATCTTTCAATAACAAAAGTTGAGGTTCGAATTTTTTCTTCAGTTCCCCTAGCTTTGCACATTTTGTTGTACTATTTGGCTTTATCTTCTCAAGCTGATCTTTGAAATTTTCTATTCAGCTCTTGTACCTCCTCATTTCTTCCATTTGCTTTAGCATCTCTACTCTGGAGAGCAAGTTTCAGTGTCTCGTCTGACATCCATTTTGACCTATTCCTTCTTTCTTGTCTTCTTAATGACTTTTTGCTTTCTTCATGTATGATGTTCTTGATGTCATTCCACAACTCTTCTGGTCTTTGGTCTTTATTGTTTAATGTATCAAATCTGTTCTTCAGATGATCTCTAAATTCAGGTGGGATAGATTCAAGGTCATATTTTGGCTCTTTTGGACTTGTTTTCATATCTTCAGCTTCAGTTTGAATTTGCATATGAGTAATTGATGGTCTGTTCCATAGTCTGTCCCTGGCCTTTTTTTAACTAATGATATGGAGCTTTTCCATCGTCTCTTTCTGCAGATGTAGTCAATTTGATTTCTATGTATTCCATTTGGTGAGGTCCATGTGTATTAGTCGTCTCTTATGCTGTCTAAAGAAGGTATTTGAAATAAACAAATCACTGATTTTGCAGAATTCTATCCTGTGTTCTCCAGCATCATTTCTATCACCAAGGCCATATTTTCTCTTTGCTCCCAACCTTTATATTCCATTCATTGTTAATGATTTTGATTGCATGTTTTATCTATTTCAGATTAAAGAAGTTGGTAGAATTATTCTATTTCATCCTCAGTGGTGCTAGTGGTT
>NW_006408683.1:3125479-3141592 GCF_000296735.1 Chrysochloris asiatica
TGTAGTCCATGTATTCCCATCATTAGTGTCTTCACATTTGTCCCGAATTTTTGTTGATGACCTTCATAATGCCTTTTGACATTTTCTGTTCAGCTCTTTTCTTTCTCATTTCATCTGGAGAACAAGTTTCAGAGTCTCTCTGACATCCATTTTAGCCTTTTCCTTATTTCTTGTCTTCTTAATGATCTTTTGCTTTCTTTCTGTATGATGATCTTTATGTTATCTTTAACTTTTCTGGTCTTTGATCATTAGCATCTAATATATCAAATCTGTTCTTGAGATGATCTCTGAATTCAGGTGGGTTATGTACAAGGTCATATTTTGACTCTCATGGACTTAATTTTCTTCAGCTGCATTCTGAACTTGCATATGTGCAATAGATGGTCTGTTTCACAGTCTGACCTTGGCCTTGTTTTACCATATCTTTCCACATGCAACTTGATTTTCGGTATATTCCATCTTGTGAGGTCCATGTGTGTATAGTCGTCTTTTATGTTGTTTAAAAAAAGTATTTACAATGAAGAAGTTATTGGTCTTGCAAAATTCTATCATGAGATCTCCAGCATCATTTCTATCACCACCACCATATTTTCCAACTACTGATCCTTCCTATTTGTTTCCAACCTTTGCATTCCAATGACCAGTAGTTATCAATATATCTTGATTGCATGTTTGATCAATTTCAGACTGAAGATGTTGGTAGAATTCTTCATTTTCATCTCCACTGGCTTTAGTGGTTGGTGTGTAGATTTGAATGATTGTAGTATTAACTGGTCTTCCGTGTAGGCGTGTGAAAATTATCCTGTCATAGACAGCATTATACTTTAAGATGTTGTTGTTGTTGTTATGTGTCGTGGAGTCAGTTCCGACTCATAGTGACCCTGCACAGGGTTTCCGAGGCTGTAAATCTTTACGGGAGCAGAAAGCCTCATCTTTCTTCCGTGGAACAGCTGGTGGTTTCGAACTGCTGACCTTGCGGCTTGCAGCCTGATTCGTAACCACTACGCTACCAGAGCGCCTTACATCTTGAAATGTTTTTCAGAATGAAAATGGACAATACCAGTCCATTTCAGCTCACTAATGCTTAGCTTATCAATCATTCTGTGTTCTCTTTAATTTTTGACAACTTCCAGCTTTCCTAGTTCATACTTCACACATTCCATGTTATGATTCTTAGTGGATATTTATAGCTGTTTGTCCTCATTTTGATTTGTGCTCCACTGGCAAATGAAGGTCCCAAAAGCTTTATGCTAGTCCCATTATTACTGTCAACTCTACTTTGAGGAGGTAGCTCTTCTCCAGTTGTATTTTGATTTCCTTCCAACCAGAGGAGCTCATATTCTGGAATTATTTCTGACAATATTATGGTCATAGCTATAATGTTTCAAGATTCAAAATTTGGAGGTCTATTCCTAGATGTAGAATTGCTGGATCATATGATAATTAGATCACTTATAATTCAGTAAAAAAGAGGGAGACTCCTATCGAGATCAGTTGGTACAGTGGCAGCAGCAATGGGCTCAAACTTAGCAAGTTATGAGGATGGCACAGGACTGTGCTTCATTCTGTTGTGCATGGGGTCACTATGGGTCAGAACAGACTTGATGGCACCTAAAAACAAAAATGATAATTGTATGTTTAACTTTTGGATGAACCTCCAAACAGAGGCTGCTTTGTAATAGTACATGTACATTGGCTGTATTATTATAATTTTTAGCATAAACTCCAGCTCATCTCCAGTCCAACATCAGTATATTTTTTTATCTTAAGAATGTTTTTCCTTTGCTTCTTTTCTTTGTGACTTACTTTCATCTTTGTACTCCTCTTCTTACAAAAAGTCACCTTTTCAACAGTGTTAGTAAAAAATTTCCTCAAGGGCCCATTATTTTTTCCTGTTATATTCCAGCTTTAATGAACTATTACATTGTCCTACCTTGTCTGATGAAAATGTACTTTACAGTATGACTCAAATAACACCGTCACTGTGAATTTCCATATTTCAATGTTTTTCATGCATGTAGTGAGTATGAATTGGATTCCTCAGCTAAGTTGAGAAAGTCTTGAGAGTACACCAGTATTACCTGTCATTCTTAAATGTTTTGTATGGTGTCCAGCACATGGTAGGCATTTATTGAATGAATGAAAGGATATAGGAATTTCAAAAGCATTAAAGAGAAAAATGCTGAAAAAAACACACCAAAAATAAAAACCCCAAACCTAATAACAGTATTAGCCAACATTTATAGCATCTTATTATGTGTCATAATAAGTGCTTTGTGGGTACTTACTCATGGAATACTCTCAACCAACCCATAAATTCCTTCTCAAATTTTATTTTGTAAATTAAAGACAAGTGAGAGTGACTCGGCTTCTAGCTTATTTGTAGGTGGAAATTCAATTAACATAGTTGTACTTATTTGTGTCATGGCTCTTATTTCTTGAGAATATATACCAAGTAGAGGGATTGCTAAACAGCTCTGGTAGTATAGTGGTTATGAGTCAGGCTGCTAGCCTTATGGTAAGCAGTTTGAAACTACCAGCCATTCCATGGAAGAAATATGAGGCTTTCTGCTGCTGTGAAGATTTATAGCCTTGGAAACTATTCAGGGTTGCTATGAGTTGGAACTAACTTCACAACACATACCACCACCACCACCACCTGAGGGATTGCTGGGTCATACACTATTTCTTGTTGCTTGTGTGTATGGTCAGGTTCACTGTGAGTTGGAACTGACTTGACAGCAGTTAACAACAACAGCATACAGTTTTTAGATTTTTCTTGGATGTGCTGAGTGAACTAGACCACTGTTTCCTTAATTTGATGAAATCTATCAGGTGTCAGATTGCCTGATTGGATCATAGTTAGATTAGTGTTTAAACACTCTGGTAATGAAATGTGGGCAATTCAAATCCACCAGTCACTCTGTAGGAAGAAGGGCGAGGTTGCCTGCTGCTGCCAAAGATTTACACTCTTGAAAATCCTGTATATGTTCGCTGTGAGTCGGAATGGAATCCACAGGAGTGCCTTCCTATCTTTAGTGTAAGATTACCTGCTCCAGCCTGGTCCGTTGCATCAGAATCTCCTGGGAGGAGCCTGGAAATCTGTAGATTTGAAGAGTATCCCAGGGGATTCTTAAAACCAGGACAATTTGAGTAATGCTTGTTAGACCATGATTATTGGTTAGATAAGTTTCATAATCCTGCAATAATCTTCTTCACGGATATTCGCAATGAATCACTAGCTTATTAAAAGATATGTTAAAAATTTCCCAAGGAAATGCCAGCAACTTGTCCAAAAACATAGTTGAGGCACATTATGTAACTTTTCATATCATATTGTTTTATCACAAACTTTGTTTTATAAATAGGATTTAGACAAGTGTTTCCCAATTATCATTCCATGGGAAAATTCAACCATGCTGAAATTTTCACCACTGAAAGGCATAGTGATTTACAGCTTGACTCCATTTATTCAAACCTTAACTATTAATTAATTTCCAGTGTGGAAAAGGTCTTTTGTTGTTTGTTTTCACACTGTAACTTGTATATCTATTTATAATCAGTTAATAGATGGGGCTGTTAAATCTTGGAGACCTGATATGTGGCACTGTAGGATAAGCACTGCATCACACAGTCTGTTTGAACCACAAGGTCGGCAGTTCAAACTCACCAGCTGCTCTTGGAAACCCCATATAGGGTCATTATGAGTTGGAAATTGCTTGATGGAACTTAATAAAAACAACAACAACATTCATTCTTAGTGATTTCTCTGGGTTCTTTGAATTATTTGTCTTTTAATTATTATATGAAGCACATAGATGGTTTTCTAATATAAGGGCAAAATATACAAAGATTTCTGCTTTTTGTATGTGAACTATGAGTGAGTCAGATTTTTCAGAACATTCTATGACTAATTGAAATGAAGCACTGCTTCAAAATGCTAGGTATTATCTAGATGTGTACCAAGTGCCTATTTGAATTTAAATTAAAATTTAGTACTTTAATAACAACAGCTACTTTTTAAATGTTCAGTTATTGTTGTTAGGTGCCATCTAGTTGGTACTGACTCATAGCCACTCTGTGCACAACAGAAGGAAACACTGCCCGGTCCTCCACCAGCCTCACAATTGTTGCTGTGCTTGGACCCATTGCTGCTGCCACTTGGCCAGTCCATCTCGCTGAGGGGTCTTCCTCTTTTTCTCTGACCCTCCACCTTACCATCATGATATCGTTCTCTAGTGACTGGTCCCTCCTGACAATATATCCGAAATTTGAGAGACTAAGTCTGGCCATCCTGGCTTCCAAGGAGCAATCTGGCAGTACTTCTTCCAACACAGATCTATTTGTTCTTTTGCCTGTCCATGGTATTTCAGAATTCTCCTCTAACACCATAACTCAAATGAAACAATTCTTCTATGGTGTTCCTTAGTCACTATCCAACTTTTGCATGCATTTGAGGTTATTGAAAATACCAAGGCTTGGGTCAGGTGCACCTTAGTCCTCAAACGGACATCTTTGTTCTTCAACACTTTAAAAAGGTCTTGTGCAGCAGAATAACCTAATGCAATACGTTGTTTGATTTCTTGACTGCTGCTTCCGTGACTGTTGATGATTGATCTGAACAAAATGAAGCCTTTGAAAACTTCAATCTTTTCTCCACTGATAAAGAATGTTGTTTATTGGTCCAGTAGTGAGGAATTTTGTTTTCTTTACATTGAGATGCAGTCCATACTGAAGGCTGTGGTCTTTGATCGTCATCAGTAAGTACTTTAAGTCCTCTTCATTTTCTCAAGCAAGTTTGTATCATCTGCATATTGGAGGTTGTTAATGAGTTTTTCTCCAATCCTGATGCCATGTTTTTCTTCAGATATCCCAAGCTTCTCAGACTATTTACGCAGCAAACATATTAAATAAGTATGGTGAAAGAATACAACACTTGTGCACCCTCTCCTAATTTTATACCATTTGGTGTTCCCTTGCTCTGTTTGAAAACCTGCCTCTTGGTTTATGTACAGGTTCCTCATGAGCAAAATTAAGTGTTTCAGAATACTCATACTTTGCAGTGTTGTCCATAGCTTGTCATGATACACACAATTGAAAGCCTTTGCTTAGTTGGTAAAGCACCGGTAAAAATCTTTCTGGTATTCTCTGCTGTCAGTCAAGATCCATCTGACATCTCCAATGATATCCCTTGTTCCATGTCTTTGTCTGAATCTGGCTTGAACCTCTGGAAGTTCTCTATTAATGTATGATTGCAGCTGTTTCTGTATTACCTTTAGTAAAACTTTACTTGCATGGGATATCATGATATTATTGTCTAATGATTTCCTCATTCTGTTGGATCACCTCTCTTTGGAATGGGCACAAATACAGATCTCTTCTAATCAGTCGGCTAGGTAGTTGTCTTCCAAACTTCTTGGCATAAATGCCTTCAGTGCCACCTCACCTTGTTGAAAGATTTCAATTTGTATTCCATCAATTCCTGGCTCCTTGTTCTTTTCCAATGCCTTTATTGCTCCTTGGACTTCTTCCTTCAGGATCATTGATTGACTCTTGATCAACTTCTTGAAATGGTTGAACATTGACCAGTTCCTTTTTTTTTTTTTTTTTTTTAAAGATTTTCTTGTGAATTGAATGATAATTTACATGGGAAAACATCAGTTTTGCACTCATTGTACTTCATTTCATTGCAAGGATTATAGTCCCCCTCCATGCATCATCATTCAATAGTATTTGCATCAATTCTCTCTGTTTTATTTATTTATTTTTCTTTTCTTTTGATATACACAAAAACACTCAGGAGAATATAATCATCATTTAAATAACCCAAGGGCACATTCTACAACCCTTCCTCCTGGCCGCCAGCACACAGCCTGTCTCTTTCCATGAGTCTAGACACCTCAGCTGCTATAGCTCTCCATATCATCATCTCTGTCTCCATCTCTGGTGTCGCTGCTTCTCTGGATAGGGTTCCACATTCATGCTCTTCTCCCTTGATGGTCCTAGGGGCCTCTGTTTCTGGAATGTAAGACTAACTACTCCCCCTTTTATATTTTTAAACTTCTTTCTTTGCAGTTGCGACAATTGCAATTCATCATGATAACAATTATTCACTATTAAAGCATAAGAATCAGTTCGGCAGGAAATGACCTTGGCCATTTCCTTTTGTGTTCCGTAGCCACATAAAATTGCTCCTGTTGTTATGATATGAAGTGTAGTCATTCCAACTCAGAGATCCTATGCACAACAGAATGACATACTGCCATTTCCTGTTCCAAACAGAATGAAACGCTATCCGGTCCTGCTCCATCTTCACAATTTTTGTCGTGTTTGAATCCATTGTTGCATTACTGTATCAATCCATCTAATTGGAGGTCTTCCTCTTTTTCACTGACACTCTACTTTGCCAAGCATGATGTCCCTTTTCAAGGACTTGTCCTACCTGACAACGTGCCATCCTCACTTCCAAAGAATGCTCACTTCCAAAGGAGCATTCTGGTTGTATTTCCAAGGCAGATGTGTTTGTTTTTCTGGCAGTCCATGGTACTTTCATTACTCTTTGCCAGCACCATAATTCAAATGAATCAGTTTGTCTCCTGTCTTCTTTATTAATTGTCCAGAATTCATGTGTGTATGAGTACCATGGCTTGGGTCAGACACACTTTAGTCCTCAAACTGACATCTTGCTTTGCTCTTTAACACATTAAAGAAGTTTTTTCCAGCAAAATTTCCCAATGCAACACAGTGTCTAATCATTTTTTTCTGGTCAGTATTAAGTATTTATATTATCCTTGCTTAATGACTGTATGTTATCAAACATTTCACATTTACAGTAGTAACAATTCTACTATCTGACTATTTTGCACATTAATGATGTATGTCTGTCAGTAATAAATGCCAGTGTCTGGGATGAGAGTAATGCTGGCTGTGATGGTTAAGGCTTTGTATCAACTTGGCCAGTCCATTATTCTAAGTGTTTTGACAGTTATGTCATGTTTTTAATGGTTATGTGCTGTTCAGTCAGTTCTGATTCACAGCGACTCTGTATAGGATTTCCAAGGCTATATAAAATTTATGGGAGCAGAAAGTTTCATCTTTCTATCAAAAAGCAGCTGTTAGATTCGAATTGCTGACCTTGTACTTAGCAGCCCACCATGTAACCCACCATGCTACTACAGCTCCCTGACAGTTATGCAATGATGTATAATTTGGCAGTTATGTAATGATATAATTTGGCAGTTAAGTAATGATGCACTTCATCCTCCATTTTTATATAATGCTGATTTTTACATAATGACCTGGTCTTTGGAACCTCACTATGTTGATAATTGAGGAATGGTGTATTATGACAATGACTATATTTGATCTGTTTGCATTCAGTGTATAGTTGAGCTATGACCATGGTATTTTCAATAACCTCATATGCATGCGAAAGCTGGACAGTGAATAAGGAAGACTTTTTGAGTTATGGTGTTGGAGTAGACTATTGAAAGTGCCATGGGCTGCCAAAAGAACCAATAGATCCATTTTGGAGGAAGTGCAGCCTTAGAGGCCAAGATGGCCAAATTTTGTCTCTCATGCTTTGGACATACTGTCAGGAGGGACCAGTCACTGGAGAAGGATATCATGTTTGGTAAGGTGGAGGGTCAGAGAAAAAAAAGGAAGACCCCCAATGAGATGGACTGGCCAAGTGGCAGCAAAAATGGACTCAAGTGTGGCAACAATAGTGAGGTTGGCCCAGGATAGGGCAGTATTCTGTTCTGCTGTGCGTAAGGTTACTATGAGTTGGTACCGACTCGATTGCACCCAACAACAACAATGTAGTCTACTTTTCCTGTCTGGTGTAATTTTTTTTAAAAGTAACTTTTTATTGTGAATATAGTGGCTTATAGAACAGATCATTTATCCCACACTCAAGCAATCATGGCATTATAAGGTTTGCAATACCTTCCATGTACCAGCAGTATTTACCTCTATTCAGTGTAACCCGTGCACTTCTCCCTGTGTCTTCCACTATGTTCATCTTTCCTGTGCTTACCTCCCTCTTGTTGTATATTGCATATACAACACAACCTATAACCCAAGTTAACATGTGTCTATGTTCTACCCAGTGAATAATTTTCCCTTCCCTCCCATCCCTGGTAATAATCACAGAATTTATCTTTTAGCAAGAAAATCTTTCGACAACAGTGGTCTCATACAACATTTGTCCCTTAGTGATTGACTAATTTCACTCAGTATAATTTCCTCCAGATTCATCCATGTTATAAGGTATTTCACAGATTCATCATTGTTTTTCAATTTTTCTTAGTATTCCATTGTATGTCCTAAAGTTTGTTTCCATTCTGCTACTCTGTCTCTTGACAGTTGTATTTAATCCGTTTGCGTTCAGTGTAATTACTGATGGGCATGAATTGAATGCTGTCATCTTGCTGTCTGTTTTTTGTTGTTGTTGTTGTTATGTTGCTAGTTTCTTTGTTCCATATAAATTTCTGCTATGAGTTAATTTTGTGTGTGGGTTTTCTTTTCATTTTCTTCATTGCTGTTGTTTTAATGTTTACTAAATCTTTCTGATTTTTCTTTTTTATTTTGATGTGAAGGTGTATCAATTTTCTTTGAGGTTACCCTGTAGTTTATTATTTTTCCCTTTTTAAGCAGTCTGCTTTATCTCAAAATCTACTTGACTTCCTCACCATTTATTTGGAAGTTCTGTAATTACACTATGCTCTCTTTTTGCTTTGTAGTTGATATCATTATAATAATTGATATATCTGGTTCTGTGTTTTCAGTCTTGTAGGTTTGCTTTACTTTGGATACTTCAATATCTGGAATGAGTTTTGGGTGGTGGTGTCATGTATGTTAATTTCAGATTTTTGTCTGATATTGTTGGCTCTGAGTCCAAAGAGCACACTTTAGTATGTTTTGTAAAGTTGGTCTGCTTATTACAAATTCCTTTACGTTCTTTTTATCTGGAAATATCCTAATTTTGCCATTGCATTTAAAGGACAGCTTTGTTGGGTATATGATTCTTAGTTGGAAATTTTTTTTAGAGTTTTTTATATGCCATCACATCACTACCTTGTCTGGTTGGTTTCTGCTGAGAAATCAGAGCTTAGTCTATTGGTTCTCCTTTGTAGATAATTTTTTTTTTTTTTTTTTTTCTCCTGAGCTGCTCTCAGGATATTTTCCTTGCCTTTGATTTTGGAAAGGTTGATTATGATATATCTTGATGATTTTCTTTTGGGGTCTATCCTATTTGGGTTCAACTTCTTCTCACCTTTCATGATGCTAGGGACGTTTTTTTTTTCAGCAACTCTTTGACAATTTTCAGATGGATAAAGGAAAGTCCAGAAGAACTTGTGAGTTGTTGGTTTATAACAGGAAAGCAATTTTTCTGGGTCTGAGTTAATTATATTTTCTAGTGTCTTGCTCCAGCTGTCTCTCATCAGTCGCCCATATACATACAGTGCTTATAAAGTCCTCTTGATGGTTTACCACATGCAGTTTTAGACTAGATCTCTGATCATTCGATGTATTTGGAGGGCAAAAGATTTAAATAACAGACAGTATTTCATGGAATAGAATTTCTTTTCCTGTTGTTGACATTATTTATATTTTGACAAAGGGGAGTTGGATCTTTTGTAGTAAAATTTCCTCTGAACTTTTGCCAGAATTAGTTTGCCATTACTTCTAGTTTAAAAGGTTTTATTTTTTTCAAACTAAATATGTACTTCATTTTTTGCATATAGCAGATGGGAAAAATCAATGAGCTGTTATAGACAATTGCAGAAACCCACCCCCTCTCTGCCCAGTATTTGCTCTTTGATCTTAAGATAACCTTTAACCCTGTAGTAATCCCCCAAGAGATTTGGAAAAAAAAATCCTGTAAAACAAAATTCTGGTGAATATGAGTATATAATTGGCGTTCTCAAAGCAATATGTCAAACGTGAAGTAGATGTGTTTTCTTTTTAAATTTTTATTATTAATTATCAAAGGTTAAAGCTGATCATCAGTTTTACATTTGACAATTTATATACTTTGCTTTATTATAATGATTACAATCTGCTCCATGTTCCAACAGTTAACAGTATTTACCTCTATTCACTTTAATTATTCCATTCTTCCCTGTGTCTTCAGCTACCTTCATCTTTCCTCTGCTAATTTCCTTCTTGATGTATACTGCCCACCTTGTCACCGTGTTAATTATGTGTTAATATGTGTCTAGCCCCTGGCTAATTCCCTTCCCCCCTGCCCTTTACTAACATCCATTTTTTGTATTATAAAGGAAACTTTTTCTTAACTCTTTACAACATTAGTATCACACAATATATATCCTCATCTCAATGAAAGAAAACAAAAACCTCACCACTGGACCAATAAACAACATTCTTATCAATGGAGAAAAAATTGAAGTTGTCAAAGACTTCATTCTTCTTGGATCAACTATCAACACTCATGGATGCAGCAGTCAAGAAATCAAATGACGTTTTGCATTAGGCAAATCTGCTGCAAAAGACCTTTTTAAAGTGTTGAAGAGCAAAGATGTCAGCTTGAGGACTAAGGTGTGCCTGACCCAAGCCTAGGTATTTTCAATAACCTCATATGCATGCGAAAGCTGGACAGTGAATAAGGAGGACCGTAGAAGAATTGATGCTTTTGAGTTATGGTGTTGGAGAAGAATATTGAAAGTGCCATGGGCTGCCAAGAGAACGAACAGATCTGTGTTGGAAGAAGTGCAGCCAGAGTGCTCCTTGGAGGCCAAGACGGCCAAACTTTGTCTCTCATACTTTGGACATATTGTTAGGAGGGACCAGTCGCTGAAGAAGGATATCATGTTTGTTAAGGTGGAGGGTCAGAGAAAAAGAGAAAGATACCTAGCGAGATGGATTGGCAAAGCGGCATCCCATTGATGCTCAAGCGTGGCAACAATAGTGAGGTTGGCTCAGGATGGGGCTGTGTTTCATTCTGCTGTGCATAAAGTCGCTATGGGTCAGTACCGACTCGATGGCACCTAACAACAACAACAACAAAAACAACAATTTCATTCAGCATAATGTCTTCCAGGTTAATCCTTGTTGTGAGGTATTTCGCAGACTCATCTTTGTTCTTCAGTGTTGCATAATATTCCATTTTGTGTATGCCCTAAAGTTTGTTTAACCATTTTTTTGTTGCTAGGCATTTAGACTATCTCCTTCTTTTTTTTTAAATCAAGGGACTTTTATTTTACATGTGCATGAATTACAGTAAATTAAAGGAGAATTTAGGAAAAAATTTAAAGAAATAACAGTTTTAGGTAGGCAATCATGAGCAAAATAATGATCATGCAAGCCATAGGCTCCAAGGTGAGAGATCAATGATCTGGTTTAGCAAAAATTCTTTGCCAATCCATATTGCATAGCCACACGTACTGTTGGTTGTTGCATTAAAACCTGGGCAGAAGTGTTGTCCCCAAAATTCATTATGCTCTAAAGCCGCAAAGCCTTAACGTGGAATGCTCAAGTTCTGAAGCCATGAGAGCCAAGGTACAACTGTTGTGAGATTTACCAGCAACCCTGAGAACATCATCATGAACATGAAACAGTTCCAACCCCATGGAACTGGCTGAATAAGCCATCATCATAAAGGTAAACATCATGGTGGAGAAGACTTCCACAGTGGGTTTCAATCCTAATAGGGAGTATATTATGCAAGTAAATATAATGTTTGGTAACATCCTTATGGGGAGTAAATCAGATAACAGTTTTCCAAAGAAATAAGCTGATACTGTAGTATCCACTGATATATTCATGTATTAAGAGCTTTTTCTCAACCACAAAGAGTTCCACAGCTGACACACTGCTGAAACACTGGTTGGTTGTCAAGAAAAGGACTCCAGCCCTATTCTGAATTTCAGTTTGATCATTTTTCAGTCCATAGAAAACGGCACCTACAACTAGTCCTCGGAGGGTGGTGACAATTATCTGAGCTATAGAGGCTTGGGGATTACCCAGCAAGTTTTTCAACAAACGTCTGGCAATCCATCTGAGCTGATGACAAAAGGAGGTGGCATAGGTGACCTCTTTCAAGGCTAAGCTCTTCTTCTTTTGGACCCCTGAGAGTCCATCCAACTCCGTTTTCATTTCTCTGAAGAAGGTGGAATTGGCATAAAACACAGTTAATTTGTCTATCACGGTCTTGTCTTTTGGGGAAAGTTCTTCAGCAACCCTGGCTTTGCTGTCTTCTTCCTCTCTGTTTAATACCACAGCAGAGCAGTCTCCATTAATGTCGTCCAGGAAGAAGGCTGCAGGGTTATTATAAGGCTCACAGTTATAACCAGCTGATGCAAAATAGCCAAGGCCTCCTGAGCAGGTCCATGGAATATTAAATGTCTTCCTGCAACCAATAATGTGAGGCTGTCAAACAACTTGAAGGTAGAATATCGAGGCTGAAGAATGGAGAAGCTGACTGTCCGTCCCTGTTTAGACATCCTCTTCAGGAGTAAAAGGACATTATTGGCTGTGCTTGAGTCTAAGCCAGTTATGGATTCATCCAGGAACAAGATGGCTGCGTCAGTGATAAGCTCATTCCAATGCTAGTCCTTTTTCTTTCTCCTCCAGACATGCCACAGATGAGCTGTGTTCCAAACTTGGAATCTGCCACTTTGTTTAGCCCTACTTCTTGGATGATCATGTTAACCCGTTCACTTTTTTCACGATTCTTCATAGTTGTGGGAAGCCGAAGAGCTGCTGAGAACTGTTAATTTTCTCTCACTGTCAGAGTTCCTATCATGGCATCATCTTGCACTACATAACCTGAATTACCTTCGAAATTGGCAGGCCGAGGCACTCCATTTATCAAAACATCTCCAGACAATCCACATGTAGGTCCCTGAATGGCATTGAGGCCTGGTCTCATGATCCCATTGATATCCTTTAATATTTATTTCTCAGCTGTTTTGACAAAGTTAAAACCCACTCTTCGCTTTCACTTGGTAGCCTATGTTATGAAAACAACACAGCTTTTTCAGTACATGTCTTTGGGTCATTGGAGGTTGTCATCTTGGGTTGGCCATTGGTGTTTTGTGACATTGGGATAGAAACTTGGACATGATTGGAAGACATCTGGAAGGTTTCTGCCTTTCTTACTCTGCGTGGGTTGAGCACTCACTCACACTGTGGCAGCCAGGAAAGGTCCCAGGGGCCAGGAATCCCAGTGTGTAGTGGCTGAGAGCAAACTGGAACTGGCGCTGAACTGACGAGCTCAGCAAGCGTAACCTGCGTGGCTATCTCCATCTTTTTGTTGCGTCTCTTATAGACAGTATATTGAAGGATACTGTTGTTTTTTCCTGTAAATTGAGTGAGATTTACAGACAAGATCATTAGTTTTACATTCATCAAATCATGTACTTTGTTTCATCTCAATGATTACAATACCTTCCATATAACTACAGTTACCCAGTTTATATCTGTGGTTTCTATTTGCAGTCTGCCTACCTTTCCATCCCTTCTCAACTTTGTCCTTAAGGAATTGTTACCCTTTTTATTTTGAATAGTGGAACATTCCTTACTAGTGTTGTTGTCCCCCATATATACCTGTCTACTTCTTGGCTGAAGATTGGGGGATCCTGTTTTCTTACCCATTCTGCTCTTTCTCTTGATTGGTGCATTTAATATATTTATATTCAGCATAATTATTGATAGGTGTGAATTGATTACTGTCCTTTTGCTGTGTTCTTGTGCTGCTGGTTTCTTTGTTCCACATAATTTTCTGCATGGAGATAATTTTGTTTATGGGTTTTCATTTTCATTTCTTTTGTATTAATGTTTACTAAATATTTCTGATTTTCCTCTCTTTTATTTTGATTTGAAGGTGTATTGATTTCTTTGTGATTGCCCTGTAATCTATTACATTTTTTTCCTCATTTAAAACAGACTGTTTTATCTTGAAATTTACTTGGCTTGCTTGCCATTTGGGAGTTCTATATCTACACTATTCTCTCTTTTTGTTTTGTAGTTGATTTCATTATAAATTGATATCTGTAATTCCCTATATTTAGCCTTGTCAGTTTTAAGTACTTCTATATCTTGAGTTCTGAAGTGGCACTGTGGGTTAGTGCCGTGGACTTCTAAGTTGGTTTGAACCTCAAGGTTGACAGTTCAAGCACACCAGACACTCCTTGGAAACCCTATACAGAGTCACTATAAGTCAGAAGCAACTCAACAGCACTTACCAACAACAACAACAATTTCTGGAATGAAGGAGGTCTGATAGTGTAGTGGATTAGAAGTTTGGCTTCTAACCACAAGCTCAGTAGTTCAAGTCTATCAATTGCTCTGTGGGATAAAGATAAGGCTTTCTCTCCTATAAAGATTTACAGGCTTGGAAACCCTATTCAGGGTTGCTATGAGTTGGAATTGACTTGGTGGCACAAAACCACCACCACCATCTGGATTGAATGCTGGGTAATATTATCATGTATGTTAATCTCAGGTTGCTTTCTGCTGTTTTTAGTTCACATCCCAAAGAACACTCTTTAGTATATTTTGTAAAGGTAGTCTCATTTTTACAAATTCCTCTAATTTCTTTTTATCTAGAAATGTCCTAATTTTGCCGTTGTATTTGAAGGACAGCTTTGCCGGGTATGTGATTCTTGGTTGGCAATAATTTCCTTCCAGAGTTTTGTATATGTCATCCCATTGCATTTTTGCCTGCATGGTTTCTGCTGAGAATTCAGAGTTTAGTCTTATTGGTTCTCCTTTGTAGGTAATTTTTAGTTTTTCCTAAGCTGCTGTCAGGATTCTTTATTTGTCTTTGATTTTGGAAGGTTTGATTATGATATGTCCTTGTAATTTTCTTTTGGGATATATCCTGGTTGGGGTTTGCTCAGCTTCTTTTCTTTTCTTTTTTTTTTTAATGTTTTATTGTGAACTATATGATAGTTTACATGGGAGAACATTAGCTTTACATTCATCCTATGGTAAATCGTTTTATTGCCATGGTTACAAACCTCTCCATACATCATCAACCAAGCAAAAGGCATATCCTGCAAGCCTGCTTTCCCCACCCCCGCCCAGCTCGTCAGTCCACAGTCTCGCTCCCTCTCTGGGTCTAGAGTCTCTAGCTGCTCCATCTCTTGACATCGTTGTCTTTGCCTCCATCGCTGGCCTCACTGTTTCTCTGGTTAGGGTCCCCGCACTCCGTTCTTCTCCCTTGATGGTCCCAAGGACCTCTGCTCCTGGACTGCAAAGTCAATCCCTCCCCTCCTTTTGCTACAAAATGTTTACCTTTACATTTCCAAACCTCACAATCAGCCCTGATAACAATTATTCACTGTTGTACCACAAGAGACCTATCCCCATCTCTTTTCATCAGCATCATCTCCCCCTGGTGTATTGCCTCCCCCCCGCACCCAAATCATCCTGTGTCTATTCCTTACCCTGTGCTCCACCTTCCCCTCCCTCCCCTCACTGTACCCCCACATCCCGGTAACCAGCAAAAAATCCCACCCTCACCCCCTTTAGTTGTTGTTGTTGTTGTTTTTATGTGCTGTGGAGTCGGTTCTGACTCATAGCGACCCTGTACAGGGTTTTCGAGGCTGTAAATCTTTATGGGAGCAGAAAGCCTTATCTTTCTCCCGCGGAGCAGCTGGTAGTTTCAAACTGCTGACCTTGTGGTTCGCAGCCCGATTCATAACCACTACGCTACCAGAGCTCCTTCCCCCACTTTAGTATGGGTTCTTTTACAGTAGTGGTCCTTTGCAGAATTTCTCCTTTTGTGACTAACTAATTTCACTAAACATACTGTCCTCAGGGTTTATCCATGTTAGGCGGTGGCTTTCAGCTTCCTTATTATTCTTCGACGTAACATAATATTCCATTGTGTGTATGTACCACAGTTTGTTTATCCATTCTTCAGTTGATGGGCACTTTAGGCTGTCTCCATCTTTTTGCTATTGTAAATAGTGCTGCTATGAACATTGGTGTGTGTATATCGACTCGTGTTATGGCTCGTATTTCTTGTGGTGAAATACCAAGTAGAGGAATTGCTGGATAATAAGATATTTCTATTTCCAACCTTCTGAGGAAGTACCATATTGCTTTCCAGAGAGATTGGACCATTTTGCAATCTCAGCA
>NW_006408683.1:3143397-3145738 GCF_000296735.1 Chrysochloris asiatica
CATCTATGTTCATGAGGGATATTGGTCTATAATTTTCTTTCTTTGTGACCTCCTTCCCTGTTTTTTTTTTTTTTATGATGTTTATGCTTGTTTCATAAAATGTATTAGGAAGTTTTCCATCCTCCTCTATCTTCTGGGATAATTTGAGTAGAATTGGTGACAGCTCTTCCCTGAACGTTTGGTAGAACTCACCAGTGAAGCCATCTGGGCTTGAACTTCTTTTGGTTGGGAATTTTTTGATGACCTGATCAATTTCTTCTTTTGTTATGGGTCTTTTGTTCAGGTTTTCTACTTTACTCTGTGTTTAAGTTTAGGTAGGTCATGTTTTTCTCAAAATGTATCCATCTCTTCTAAGTTTTCAAATTTGTTTGAGTACAACTTTTCATAGTACTCTGTTATTATCCTTTTGATTTCCTTTGCTTCTGTTGTAACATTGCCCTTGTGGTTTCTAATGAGTGTTAATTTGTGTCTTATCCCTGTTTTCTTTTATTAGCTTTTCCAGTAGTCTTTCAATTTTGTTAATTCTTTCAAAGAACCAGCTTCTTGTCCTGTTGATTCTTTCTATAGTTTTTCTGTTTTCTATCTCATTTATTTCTTCTCTAATCTATAATTTCTTTTCTTTTGGTGGCTGTAGGTTCCCTCTGTTGGTCTGTTTCTAATTGTTGTAGATGCTGTGTTAATTTTGGGTCTTTCTTCTATTTGGAGGTGTGCATTTATTGCAATAAATTGTCTTCTCATCACCACTTTTGCTGTGTCCCAAAGATTTTGGTATGTTGTGTTTTCATTCTCATTTGTTTCTAGGAACTTTGTGAATTCATGTTTAATTTCTTCTATTACCCAGTTCATTTTTAGCAGGGTGTTATTCAGTTTCCATGTATTTGACTATATTTCTTTAGTCTTCCTGTTGCATTGTGGTCTGTGAAGATACTTTGTAGTATTTTGATATTTTTAAATTTATAGAGGTTTGTTTTGTGGCTTAACACATGGTCCATTCTGGAGAAAGTTCCATGTGCGCTGGAAAATAATGTGTATTGTGCTGTTGTTGGGTTGAATGCTCTGTCCATATCTATGAGGTCCAGTTGGCTGATTGTGTTGTTGAGTTTTTCTGTGTCTTTGTCAAGTTACTGTCTAGTTGTTCTTTCCATTTTTGAAAGCGGTGTATTAAAATCACCCACCATTATTGTAGACTTGTCTATTTCTTTCTTCAAATCTATTAAAGTTTGCTTAACATGTTTTGAAGCTCTTTCATTGGGTGCATAGATATTTATTATGGTTATGTCATCTTGTTCAATTGCCCCTTTAATCATGAGATAAAGTACATCTTTATCTATTAGTCTGGTTGTTGCCTTAAAGTTTGTTTTATCAGATGTTAGTACTTTCACTCCTGTTCGTTTTTGGTTGCAATTAGCTTGATATATTTTTTTCCATCCTTTGACTTTTAATCTATTTTTGTCTCTGTGTGTGTGATGTGTATCTTGCAGACAGAATATTGAAGGATCTTGTTTTCTTATCCATTCTACCACCTTCCATCTCTTAACTGGTGTATTTAATCCATTTACATTCAGTATAATTATCGATAGGTATGTATTAATTGCTGCCATTATGTTTGATTTTTGAGTTGATGCTGCTTTCTTTGTTCTGTGTCTTCCTTTGCTGAGTTCATGCTTTTTGTGTTCTTTCTTGTATATTTCTTCATAGTTTTAATGTTTCCATGTTCTTCTTGGATTTTCATTTTCTTGGTGTGTTGTAAAGTGTTAATTTTCTTTGAGGTTACCTTATATTCCATTAACTTTTCCCTTTATTTAGTGCAGTCTATTTTATCCTGTAATCTACCGGACCTTCTCACTATCTGAATCTCTGTTCCTATGTGTTTACCTTCTTTTACATTGTAATTGTTTTGATCATAGACTGACATCCCAGATTCTCTGAGTTTGTTCTTATAGTTTTGTTCTGTTCTCGACTCTTCCATCTATCTATTTAGTTCTGGGAATTGCTACCAAGTATGTCAATCTCTGGTTGTTGTCTGTTCTTGTTGGATCTTAGTCCACAGAATTCCCTTTAGGATGTTTTGTAGTTCAGGGTTAGCTTTGGAAAAAAATCCCTTTGTTTCTATTGATCCTGGAATGTTTTGATTAAATTGTCATATTTGATTGATAGCTTTGCTGGATAAAGGATTCTTGGTTGGCATTTTGTTTCTTTCAAGGTTTCGTATATGTCTACCCATTATCTTCTTGCTTGTATGGTTTCTGCTGATAGAGCCAAGCTTAATCTGACTTGCTTGCTTTTTTTAAAATTTATTTTTAAGTTTTATTTTATTTATTTATTTATCTTAAATGTTTTA
>NW_006408683.1:3146788-3150781 GCF_000296735.1 Chrysochloris asiatica
TGAGTCTTAAGTCTTGGAAGGGGGTTTGTACTGAGGGGACCCGACCACTTGCCTTGATGTTTCCTGGGCAAGCAAGTTGCTTGTTCTTGTAGTAACAATCGGTCTGCCTATGTTGTTTTATATTTTTCCTGTAGGTCTTTCTTTCAAGAAATATCTTCTGTTCTTCTAGCCACTCCAAGTTGGTCTGCTTGTCCTTTCAAGTGGGAATTTCCCATCTCTGGAGATCTGGATGTGGTTCAGGCTTCCCTTGCTTGCTTTTGTATGTAACACTTCTCTTTCCCTTAGCTGCTTTCAGGATTGTCTCCTTATTTTTGATTTTGGAGAGCTTGATTATTATATGTCTCAGTGATTTTCTTTTGGGGTGTATCCTTTCTAGGGTTCATTGAATTTTTTGAATGTTTATCTTTTCACTTTTCAAGATGTTAGAGAAATTTTCTTTCACCAGTTCTTCAACTATTTCCTCTGTGGACTTTTGTGATTCTTCCTGTTCTGGATAAGTTATTACTTTTCATGTTGTCCAACATGAATTTTAGACCTTCTTCAGATTTTTTTTTATCCTTTTTTCTGTTTGCTCTTCTATCTTAGTGGTATTGAGAGATTTGTCTTCCAGCTCATTAGGTCTTCCTTCTATCTCTTTTATTTTACTCCTTTGCCCTTTCAGTGTATTGTCTATTTCTGATATTCTATTATTGATTGTTTGGACCGCTTTCTGTAAGTTTTGAATTGTTTCCAGTGCTGTATCTTTCTTATTTGATTGTTCTTGTAGTGCAAACTTCACTATACCACTACCCTATCTGCCATCAAGCCCTGCCTTGCTCAGCTTCTTGTATGCTTATTTTCTCATCTTTCTTGATGTTTGTGAAGTTGTTTTTTCAAGAACTCTTCTACTTTTTTTTTGTGGTTTTTATTTTTCCTTCTTGTTCTGGAATTCTGATAACTCATAAGTTATTTTCTTCATGGTGTCCCACATAACTCTTATGCTTTTTTCAGATTTTTAAAATTATTTGTTTTTCTTCTATTTGTTCTTTTAGCATACTAGTATTGAGAGATTTATCATCAAGTTTACTAATTTTGGCTTACATTGCTTCCTACCTACTCCTTTGCCCATTCCATATATTGTCTATTTCTGAAGTCTTAGTGTTAATCTAGATTTCTAGTTTCAGGTTTTTTTTATTATTTCAATTTTTGCATTTATTATGTCTGTTTGTTCTTGTAGTGTTTTCTTGAACCCTTTAAACCTTTTTCTACCTAAGACTAATGCCTAATCAGAATAAGAAAAATGAAATAAAATTTAATGGTCGAATACTACTGGGAAAATTTCAAGAAAGTACATAGACCTTTTCAGTGGCTCAGTGTACATGGGAGACTAAAACTAAGGATATAGAAGACACTGAGTAAAAACCTCTGCCAAACTGATTCACACTCAAAATACAAGTTACCACTAGGAAATTTGAAGCCTATGATGTGCTTTTAAATTATAGAATGACCATATCTGTAACAAACCTTGAACTTAACTCAACTTCTGACTCATTTAACTGCCTGCCTTGCAGACGTGGTGGTGGTTGTGTACCACCAAGTTGGTTCCCACTCATGTTGTTGTTGTTGTTAAGTGCTGTGGAGTCAGTTCCAATGCATAGTGACCCGGTATAGTGTTTCTGAGGAGCAGCTGGTGAGCTTGAACCACCAACCTCATGGCTTAAACTGACCTTGCAGTTCAGTACATTAACTCACACGCCACACCAGGACTCAGAGTTTCTGGTGCAGCGAATTTCACTGCACCTCCACCCTAGCCGCCATCAAGCCCTGCCTCCTTTCAATATAGTGTCAGTGGTCTCAAGCATGGCAACAATAGTGAGGTTGGCCCAGGATCAGGCAGTGTTTTGTTCTGTTGTGCATAAGGCCACTATGAGTCGGTACCAACTTGATGGCATCTAACAACAACAACAAAATACATACAGTGACTTTCCTCAGGTGAAACCCTGACCTCACTTCTCTCATTTCTTTTTCTGCTGATTTGTTTTATTTATTACATTGTTCATTCATGAAATAAGGAAAACCAAATACCAAATCCCTGCCATTGAGTCAGTTCCGACTCTATAGGAGTTTTCTGAGACTGTAAATTTTTATGGAAGCAGACAGCATCTTCTTTCTCCCATGGAGCAGCTTGTGGGTTTGAACTGCCAACTTTATTATTAGCAGTCCAGTGCTTAGTACAGTGCACCACTAGGGATCCTTGAAATAAGAAGACTACCGATGAAATCTATGGACTCTCAAGAAAAATGTGTATGTGTGTGTGTATTTTAAAATGTAATAATTTCAGATAATCAGATCTCACTGATGCTTATCCATTGGAATATCTTAACTTGCTTGTTGTTGTTATGTGCCGTGGTTGGTTCCGACTCATAGCGACCCTGTTGCTGTACAGGGTTTCCAAGGCTGTAAATCTTTATGGAAGCAGAAAGCCTCATCTTTATCCCGCAGAACAGCTGGTAGTTTTGAACTGCCGACCTTGAGGTTAGTAGCCCGATTTGTAACCACTGTGTTGCCAGAGCCCCCTTGCTTGTATAGTTTTTATTGTATTTTTAAATAATTTGGGGGATATTTATGATAAATAATAAAACTTTAACATCAAATATGGAATGTTTCATAATGGTGATTTTTTGGGAGGAGGGTTGAGACTGTAAACTGCCTGTTTTTATAATTCATTAATATTCACAGCAAAGTTTTAAATTGGCTATTTCCTGAATGTAAAGGCATATGCCCAGCTCATCAGACAATAGAAGACTGCCATCAGAATAGAAATATAACTTGACAAACAGTGTGCCACTAGTAAGATAGCAAAGACAAGTGAATGAATGCCCTTCTGTTTTATTTTTGTTGAATAAGCAAGAAGTAAATGAAGAATGGTAGACCTGGAGAATCTTCTTTTTATTACTTTTGTATTTTATGTTCAATTATGTTGTTGCTGTTAAGTACAGTTGTGTCAGTTACCTCTTATAGTGACCCTATCTAGGGTTTCCAAGGATCTGCTGTTGGGTTTGAACCACCAACTTTGTGTTTAGGAGCCCATTGCTTATCCTGCAGCACCACACCAGCACTTCTTCAATTATGTTTGTTGTTGTTGTTAAGTGCCATTGAGTCGGTTTCCACCCATAGCGAATTATGTAGTGAGGTAAAATTCTTTTATTTCTTCTCACTCTCCACTGTTGATGTATTCCATTTGCCTTTATGCCATTGGAATGAAGTTGGTCTAATTCTTTTTTAAATGTGAGTCTTCTGGTTTTTAATGTTTTGCTGTAAGAGGAGTTACACTAAATTGTGAAATACATATACTGTATCTCATTCGATCTTATTGGATTAAGTGAGGTTTTGAAATATTTCTGTGGTGCAATACTCTTTTATTGAATGGGATGAATTGTCTTAGAAGAAAAGGTGTTTGGGAAATCAGAATTAGTATTTTAAGAGTTGCTAAAACACAACAACAAAGGGATTAGGGAAGATAGTGGAAGAACAGAATAAAATTTGTAGCATAAAGACCGAGAAAGATAAGGTTGTATGTATGTTTTGAAAGACATCTTTAACACTAAGTGTTACATAACTATAATGAGCTTACATTTTTAGATGGAGTACTCATCTGTAGAAATGAATTGTTTTTATTAATGAAATCTCTAGCACTGCTGTCCACTAGGTCAGTAGTTTAAACCCACTAGCCACTCCTAATACAGCGTCGATATGAATCAGAATTAACTCAACAGCAATTAACAACAATGAATGGGAAACATGCGTCACAGTTGTAGCTCATGATTTAATTGTTGTTGTTGTTGTCAGGTGCCATCGAGTCGGAACCGACTCATAGCGACCCCATGCACAGCAGAACGAAACAATGTCCGATCCTCGGCCAACCTCACTACCGCTGCCACACTTGAGTCCATCAATGATGCCACCTGGCCAATCCATCTCGTTAGAGGTCTTCCTCTTTTTCTCTGACCTTAC
>NW_006408683.1:3151846-3158297 GCF_000296735.1 Chrysochloris asiatica
CATTCTGTTGGGTCACCTCTCTTTGGAATGGGCACAAACATTGATGTCTTCCAATCAGTCGGCCAGACAGTTGTCTTCCAAATTTCTTGGCAGAGAATATCTGACTGGTAATATCTTTGATTCTGTGGATTTTTCCCATTTACCGTTCCATTTATAGCGTGTTTGAGCTAATTTTGAAATTTGTTCGTTGTAGACTATAATTTTATTTGCTTTCTGTCTTTCAAAAATAACATTCTGGAGTAGTCATTTAAGTACGTAGAAGTCTCACAGCATAGAAACATAAGACTGTCACTGAACTGAACATTTTCTTGTAAACTGAAACCCATTAAAGAAAATCTCATGCTTTTCCTTGACTCAGTGCAGATTACATATTTTTGATTATTGATAAATGTTATTTCCTGGATGATCTCTCTTACTGGATGCCTTTTACAAAGCTCAAAACACTACTGCCATCCTGCCTCATTAAAATTTTTCTTTTGTGAAAACAAGCAGAATGATTAACTTTCTAATTGATGCTCTAGCTATATAATTGGTGATGGTGGTTGTTGGTGAATGCCATTGAGTTGGTTCTGACTCATAGCAACCCTGTATAGGGTTTCCAAGGCTTTAAATCTTTCAGGGACAGAAAGCTTCATCTCTATCCCGAAGAGTGGCTGATGGGCTCAAACTGTGGACCTTGTGATTAACAATTCAGTGCTTATTGCATGGAGTCACCACATTATCTAAACTACTTTCGTTAAGGCAACTTAACTTTTTAAAGGAAGCCATGTTAAATATGTAATCAATCTCCAGAGTACTTACAGTGAAATAATGGATTTAATTAGGAATAATTTTATAGGATATCACATTACTGATAGATATGCAGTTGAAAATAAATGGTTTTGGTAGTTAGTTTTGGTAGTCTCCTTGGAAAAAGTGGGATGGGGGTAATACTTTCATGCTTACAGTCCAATCTGAGTTTGACATACTTTCACTTTACTCTTGTGTTCCATATGCCATTCTGTAGTGAGGAAAAAAACAAAACCATGCACTTATAATGTGTTGATATCTTTAGAGGAAACTTTGTTTCTTCTACCCAAAGTTCTGCCTATGTTCTTTTCTCCCAGAATATTGCCAGGACTGAAGGTTTTTAGGAACTGAATGATTTTCTTAATTCTAATAAATAAATAAAAATTTGAGTTTTTTAATGACTGTGTCTAATATAAAATATTAAATTGTTTTTAAGCAAAAAGAGAAATTCCTGGCTAATGCAAATAGTTAATCTGCTTGGCTGTGTAACTGAAAGGCTATTTGAATCCTTACCGAGGTACCTCGAAAGAAAGACCCGGCGATCTACTTCTGAAAAATCAGCTTTTGAAAACCAAGTGAAGCATAGTTCTACTCCAACACTCTGGAGATCATTGTGAATCAGAATAGATTTGATGGCAATTGGGGAAGGGAGAAAAAGGAAATGAGTAAAAATGAAGATTGAAGGTTGAGTTGCACAGAGTTAGCTTGAAAAGACTGTGGAAGAATTAGAGCTGTGGCCTGCAATAGAAAGCCATAGGCATGTAAAGAAATGGTGGTGAATGCTGAGCAGGCCAGCAGCTCATGATGGCATTTCAGAGACCATGCTGTGGAACTGTGGAAGGTGTGCTAGTTTCAGATTAAACTGCAGAGGTGGATGTATTGTGTGGAACTTTTTTGTCTAGTTTGATGTTATATCTCCAGTATCTGAAGAGCTTGGTCTTCTTGGAATGAGACTACAAATGAATGGCATTGAAAACCTTATGAATAGCAGTGGAACACTGTCAGGACCAGAATATTGACTATTGAAACTTGATGAAGAGCACTAGAGTATTGTCAGATTTAGTGCTGGAAAATGAGCCTCCCAGTTTGGATGGCACTCAAAATACAACAGGGGAAGAGCTGCCTCCTCAAAGTAGAGTTGACTGAGATGACATGCATGGAGTAAAGCCTTTGGTCTTCATTTGCTGATGGGGTACAACTCAAAATGAAGAGAAACAGCTGTAAACATCCATTAATAATCACAGCATGGAATGCATGAAGTATGACTCTAGGACAATTGGAAATTTCCAAAAATGAAATGGAATGCATAAACATTGATAGCCTAGGCATTAGTGAGTTGAAATGGTCTGCCATTGGCCATTTTGAATCTGACAATCACGTGATTTACAATGCCAGGAATGATAAATTGAAGAGGAATGATATCCCATTCACTATCAAAAAGAACATATCAAGATTTGTCCTGAAGTAATTCAAGATCCTACTCTCTGAGGGGGAAAATGTTAGGGGCTTAGTAGGAAACTAACAGACCAGCCTAACCTTACCCCAACATCTGACACTTGAGTCAACAATTCCAGGAAACTGAGGCCAGTACACCTTCTGAGAAATAGAGTGGTACTAGACCACTAAAAAAGGTGCAAAATAAGTGCTACCAAGACCCTGTCACCAATCAAAATTAAACCTGAGAGAAACCTGCCAAAAGCCTTATAAAGAGGGAGAAAGAACAGAAGGTCAAAGATTTCTCTCACTTGCAAGAGAGATGCCCAATTCTCCTCTTCTGAGAGTGTACTATTCATAGCTTAGTAAATTTTGCTTGCTTTCTTGCAAAAAAAAAAGATCTGTCTTGAAGTCCAATGCTGTCTATGATATGATAATATCCAGTGGAAGACCAGTTGTACCACTGTTATTCAAATTTACACACTAACCACTAAAGCCAGTGATGATGAAATTAAAGAGTTTTGCCAACTTCTTCAGTCTGAAGTTGATCAAATATTCAATCAATGTGTATTGATAATTAACTTGTGATTGACATGCAAATGTTGTAAACAAAGTAGAAGGATCAGTAGTTGGAAAATATGGTTTTGGTGATAGAAACAATGCTGGAGATTGCATGATAGAATTTTGCAAGACCAATAACTTCTTCATTGCAAATACCTTTTTTAAACAACATAAAAGAAGACTGTACACATGGACAGTATAGGGGGAAAAGAAGTCCTGGTATTGTAGTAGTTACATGTTAGTCTGCTACCCGAAAGGTCAGCAGTTCGAATGTACCAGCTGCTCCATGGAAGAAAGATGAGCGTTTTTGTTCCCGCAAAGATTTATAGCCTTGAAAACTCTATACTGAGTTGCTACGAGTCAGAACCCAGAACGAATTTCACAGCACACCACCACTACCACCACCATAGTGTGAATAATGACACTAGGGAGCTAAGCACTCTTTAGAATAATTAGCCATTTGATTTCTAAAGGGCAATATTTCTCTATGACTTCAAAATCTACTACACAGCCACAGTAGTCAAAACAAGTTAATACAAGGAAAGATATACAAATTAATGGAACAATTGAGATCCCAGCAGTAAATTCATCCACCTATGGTCAGTTGATCTTTGACATAGGGCAAAAACAATAAATGGGGCAACTGATAGAAGAAATAGTGCTGGCAAAACTGGATATCCATTTGCAGAAGAATGAAACAAGACCTATGTTTCACACCATATGCAAAAATGAACTCAACATGGATTAAAGATGTTAATGTAGAACCTAGAAGTATAAAGACCATACTTAGAGACAAACTTAGGGTCTGGAACATGGCATAGATAACTCTCAGACCTAACTGAAAACACAAACAGCAAAAGACAAACTGGATGACTGAAACATCTTAAAAATTAGATACTTACATACTTCTAAAAATCTCACCAAAAGAATTAAAAAGAGAACCCACAAACTGGTAGTAAATTTTTTGCAATGACATATCAAACAAGAGACCGATCTAAAAAAATTATTGAAAACTTCAACACCTCAACAAGAAAAAGACAATCTAACTTAAAAATAAACAGGCATTTCACCAAAGAAGACATTCAGGAGGCTAATAAACATGAAGAAATACTATCATTAGGCATTAGAAAGATGCATATCAAAATAATGAGGTATCACTTTACCCCAGCATTAGTTGCAAACTTAAGGCAACAACAACAAATGCTGACAAGGGTGTGGAGAGACTAGGACCCTTCTACACTATCAGTGGGACAGTAAAATGGTGCAACCACTGTGGAAAATGATATGGTACTTCCTCAAAAAGTTAAGATAGAAATACATATGCCCCAATATGGAGCCCTGATGGAATAGTGGGTTATGTATTGGGCCGTTAACTGCAGGGTTGGCTCTTGGAATCCACGAGCCACTCTTTGCTCCTGTAGAAATGTACAGCCTTGGAAACCCTTTATTTACAGGGTTACTATGAGTCAGAACAAATTCCACACAACAACATGACCCAGTAATCCTGTTACTTGGTATATATCCTTGAGAAATAAGAGACTTGACATGATATATGTATCAAAAAGATGGAGGATAGCCTAAATGCCCATTAGTGGAAGAGTGGATAAACAAACTTTGGGTACATACAAACAACGGAATATTATGCAACGTTGAAGAATAATGATGAATCTGTGAAACACCTCATAACATATATGAACTGTAGGATATATTGACTAAAGTTGTTGTTTTGTTGTTGTTAAGTGCCATCATATCAGTTCTGACTCATAGCGACCTTGTATAGAGTTTCTGAGGTGTGACTAATGGTTTGGCCATCAACCCTGTGGTTAGCAGTCCAGTGCTTATCCTACAGCGGCACACCAGGAAATTAGTCAACCACAAAAGGATAAATATTGTATGATAATTACCAGGGATGGGAGGGAACGGTTAATAATTCATTGGCTAGAGGGTTGACATGTTAACTTGGCCAGTGAGGAAGGCAGTATATAAAAAGAAGGTTGACAGAAGAATGATGAAACAGGGGAAGATAGAGAGGAGTACAACAATTAAAGTGATCAGAAATAAATACTGTTTCTCACAAACCTTCAGTAGCAGTGATCTTTGGGTAGATACATCTAAGGTAAGGGTAGATATGGTTAGATTGAATGGGTGTGTGAGAGAGAGTGAGAGTACACCCACAAATATATAAAGATGTGATATAAAAGTATATGGGCATTTACCTTTGTGCAAACATATACTTGAATGTAGTGGAGCATACAGAAGGCAGATTTATGAAAACTTCCTAGATATTACCAAATACCTTGTGAGCATGAATTGCTGGGTCTGAGGCCTCAGGACTACAGTCTCTGGGGAATAACATAGTCAATTTGCATAACATAATGGTCTACATATTAGCAAGTAGCAACTGGTATCTTAAAATCTCATGAGCAGCCATCTAAGGTGTTAACTATTGGTCTCTCCCTTTCTGTAGGAAAGAACGTTGATGAAAATGGAAGAAGCTTGGAAACAATTAGTCCAGTGGACCAATGAAATTCATGACCATCAATCTCCATGACCCTGAGACATTTAGAACTAGATTGTGCCTAGTTCTACCACTAAGGAGTTCTGGTAGGGTAGTGATTACTAGGCAGGCTGCTAATCTCACAGTCAGTAGTTTGAAACTACCAGTGGTTCCATGGGAGAAAGATGAGGCTTTCTCCAACCTCAGAAATCCTATACAGGGTTGCTATGAGTTGGAACTTACTCCATGACATGTAACCACCACCAACACCAGATCTACCACTCCAACAGCTCTGAAAGGGATCATATTAGAAGGTCCTGGATAGAATAGGAGAAAATATGGAACAAAACTCAAAATAAAAAATATCGGGCTTAACTGGTCAAGTAGAGATTAGTGGAACCTTAAGACTATGGCTCTTGGTTACCCTTCAGATCTGGAACGGAACTCATCCTAGGGCTCAGTTTTCAGCCAAGTAATATATAGGACTATAGCAGGAAACAACACTAGTGAGATACGCACACCATAGAATAGGCACACATTTGAGATCAAAAGGGCAGCATTTACCTAAGGACAAAGTTCAGGACTGAGAAATAAAAAAAGGAATGGACAAAAGAAACACATTGAGGAAGTGGCACAGGTGATGTGACTTTGAATGGATTACAATCATTGAGATGAAATGAAGAATAGTAGGTTAAATGTAAAACTGACCTGCTCTGCAAAGCATCACTCAATTCACAATAAATCTAAACAAACCATGTAAACCTTTAAAGAAATATGATGTATAAAACATGTTTCTTTTAATTTATGTCCATTTAATTTACGTTATCACATTTAGTTCAGATAGTAATAAAGAGCAATTTATAACTGCTAAAAAAGGTGGAGGGCAACATTTGTCCAAAAACAAAAGTTCAGAATGCAGGCAGGATTAGGAAAGAAGGAGGGATTTAAATACAGTTGCCAATTTGATCCCATATAAGTAGATCTTGAAAGAGCACAATAATCTAGCAGACATTCTTTACTAGTTAAGCTAACTGTAAATTGGTTTTAAGAAGATGTTAGGGGATGCTTTTGGTTTAAAATTTAAAGATTATTTCAGGACAGCAGTTTCAGTGTTTCATCTAATCTCTGATTCTAAGAAGTGTAGAGTCCTTGAAAATTTTAAATTCTGTT
>NW_006408683.1:3158418-3175744 GCF_000296735.1 Chrysochloris asiatica
AGGCAGTTGTTCAAGAAGGCAGTGAGCCACACATTCCATATCCTTCTCTTATTCCCAATGCTTCCTCTTCCTTGGTTGTTCCAGGTGAATAGATACTAATTTTGGTGTCATGTATGGTTGTTTGAAAGCTTTTAAGACTCCAGGCACTATGAAAGAACTAAGATGTAGAACCTAAGTACTAAACATGTTATTAGGCCAATTAAATAGGATAGCCCATGAAACCATGACCTGTAACCTTCAAACCAGTTTTTGTTGTTGTTATTATTATTGTAACTATATCTGCCACATAACTTTTGGTAGCTCAAATTTTTTACAGGTGTACACCTGTACTAGGAGCTCTGGTAGCGTAGTGATTATGAGTCAGGCTGCTAACCTCAAGGTCAGCAGTTCAATACTACCAGCTGTTCCATGGGAGAAAAATGAAGCTTTCTGCTCCTGTAAAGATGTACAGCCTCAGAAACCCTATACAGGGTCACTATGAGTTGGAACCAACTCCATGGCACATAACCACCACCACATCACCATTAAGTCTCTATGCTGGATTATGTGAAGAAAAGCATTATAATTGGATGAAGACTGATTAACAACTTGTGATATGCAGGTGACACAACTTAAAAAGAGAACCCACAAACTGAAAGTGAAGAGGACTTGAAATTCTTATTAAGATCAAAGACTACAACCTTCAGTATGGATTGCACCTCACTGTAAAGAAAACAAAAATCTTCACAACTTGACCAAAAAATAATATCACGATAAATGGAGAAAAGATTGAAGTAGAGCCAGAATGCTCCTTAGAAATGAGAAATCTCTTTGTTCTTTGGACATGTGGTCAAGAAGGACCAGTTCCTGGAGAAGGATATCATACTTGACTAAGTGGAGGGTCAATGAAAAAGAGGAGGCCCTCCAATGAGATGGGCAGCAATAGTGGGTCAAATGTAACATCAATTATGAGGATGGTGTAGTCCCAGGCAGTGTTTCATTTATGAGGATGGTGTAAGCCCCAGGCAGTGTTTCATTCTGTTGTGCATAGGGTCGTTATGAGTTGGAACCAACTTGGTGGCACCAAATAGGAACAACAAACAAGAAGATGATTTACAGAGGGTAAAGATTAAAGGACAATGGATGCAGCCTAGCTTCTCCATACAGGTGCCTCTCCTTCCACTGCACATCTGGACTTACCTCGTTTTCTTTTTTCTTCTCATTCTTTTTTTCTCTTTGACTTTAAATGCATTTTTATTTTTAGATAACCTACACGTTTTTTTTTTTCCCTTAAAAAAAAAGAAAACCTCTGCTCCAAATAAATCAAGGTCTCAAGATGGCATCAGTCCCATTTTGTCTAAGTCCTGGTGTTGTGTGGATGAAGAGTAGGATGACAAGTGACATGTACAAATAATTGCCAAAATTGTTAATATTTTTCCATTTCTAAACCACCTTTAAAGAAAATCATATATCCATATAATCCAGCAGAGCAACTATCCCATCTGGATTCAAGTTTTCACCAATAAAGAACTGGTCATTTTTGAAATTAGCCAGGATGTGTTTGATTTGCCCCTCAGCCCCTGTCATAAAGGGTTTTACTCTTTCTGGTTTCTGTTCAAGTTTGCCTTTGATTGCTTTCATGTAATCTTTGATGTTCTTCTTGTAGGCTTCTTTTGTAAAACTGGTTTTCTGCAGGTGATGATTCATGATGATGTCAACACCTGAGACTACTGTGCTTACAGTGCCTTCTCCGTTGGTGCCTTCAGCGGAGGCATTTCCACCGATGAGCGTGTCATCGATCGATGTTACCCTCTGCCCTGCTGACTATCTTCTCCTCCACTTACAGGCATAGTCCGCGTCTCCCGGATCTTGTAAATGTTGGAGAACATCTCATCATGGCCGTTGAGGTCCTGGTAGATGATCGTGATGGCTGAGGGGACGACCTTGGCGCTAGCTTGGCCTGGAGCTCCGAGCTCTCCTGGTGAAGCCGGAGCGGCTCTCTGGGGGAGAGTGGAGCGGGTGGAAAAACTCTTCTCATTCTTTTAAGAATGCTTTTTCTCAGTCTGCTGGATTAGCCAGCTTTTCTCCTGTTCCACAGCTTCTCAAAACCTGTTCATGATTGTTTCCCCTCTTCACCTAACCATTCCCATAGGCCTCCAACATCTCGTTCAACCTGGGACATGCCAGGCAGGGTTGACTCATGAGCTTAATAAACCCTGGGCTATCAGTGTGGTCTGGTCCTCTCCCTGTGACTTCATAAATGCTTTCTTAATTTTCAAACATTGAAGAAAGCTTTAACTTTTATACAAATAGTGTATATAGTTTTTTCTTTTAAATCTCAGATAGTCATACTAATTATCTCTTGAAACATTTGTATTATTTTAAATGCAAAAAAATGAGTTATGTTCTCTTTCATTTCATATGACCTTAGTAACAGCTTTTTTCACTTTTCCCAGTGGATACTGTTACTAATTGTTGATTCATGCTGATGAATAGTAATTTCTTGCCAGTTTCCCTGGCATGTAAGGTTCATTTTTCATGTGATCTGCATAAAAAATAATGGTGGTGAATATTAATCAAGTAAGAATGTAGATTTGAATTCCAAGCTTCAAAAAATGCTTAATTAGAAAACACAAGTCACATTAGCATTCCTTCTGTAGGGAAAATATGTTCTACAAGTTCAGTAACTTAACATTTTTTTGTTTCTGCCTACAAATGTATTGGTGTTACTGTATTGATAAGAAATTGTGGGTGGGATGAGGTAGAATAATCTCTAGAGTATTCATTTTTATCAGTTTTATCTATTTTATACCAAAATAAAATTGTTTTCCTCAGCGCCCCCCCCCCCAAAAAAAAAAAGCATCTACTGAAGTTAATTTAAGTTTTTTTGGTTGTGTTGAAAATTTCATATGTGAAGACATGGAGTTGGCTGCCACTTAGGAGATACAAAGAATTATGTTTTCCAGCAACTTCCAGTTTAGTGCACTTATCTGTGGGGACTTTATACACAAATGGATGCTGTTACGTAAACGTATTTTTTTCACAAACATATAACAGCACCATTAAATAGTGCTTCAAAAGTTAAACAACATAGAATTAAACAGTGCTTCAGTACCAAAATAGAAATGATATCAAAGGATGGGAACAAAAGGCAAATAAACAACATAGACTACTGTTATTCAATGATTTTTATTTTAAGTTTTTGTTGTTGTTAAGTACTGTGGAGTTGGTTCCGACTCATAGTGACCCTGCACAGGGTTTCCGAGGCTGTAAATCTTAATGGGAGCAAAACGCTTCATCAGTAGTCTAACTTTTTTGTTGACTATATGAAATCTTAAGCTGAAAGAGACAAAAGTAAGAAAAACTTTTTTAATCCTAGAGGATAGGGTCACAGATCTAGTTCTGCCAACTAGTTGTTTGACTTGGAACTAATTACCTAAATGGTTTCCTTTTTAGCCAATAGTACCAACTATGAAATCATTACGAGGATGGAAAGTAATGGAATTTTAAAGCAATTTGAACCATCTGGTACATTCTAAGTACTAAGTGAATTGTATTTGGTAACATTGCTCTTTTATTAAAAGAAGAGGGGTGGACTCACAGCTCTTTCTCTCCTTTCATCTGTGGTGCAGTTCAAAACTACCAGCTGTTCTGTGGGAGAAAGATGAGGCTTTCTGCTCCCATAAAGATTTACAGCCTTGGAAACCCTGTATAGGGTCGCTGTGAGTCGGAACCGACTCCATGGCACATAACAACAACATCCTTAACCCTTGTTGTTAGGTGCCATCCTATTGATTACCATGCATAGCGAGCGACCCTATGTAAAACAGAATGAAGCACATCCCACAATTGTTCCCATGTTTGAGCCATTGTTGAGGGTCTCTTTTTCCTGGTGTGGAATTATAGGATAAGCACTGGACTACTTTCTAGCTGCAAAGTCAATGGTTCAAATCCATCAGCCACTCTTCAGAAATCCTATCCAGGGTTTCTGTGAGTTGGAACTGACTCAATGGCAGTTCCCGTCCTCTATTTTGTCCTCTGCTATTTGTGTGTTTTTAGTAACGTTTGATTGTGTATTTATGCCATGTATTAGAGCTCCTAAGTTTGTCCCTATTTTTTCATTGATGATCTTTATAGTTCTAGGTTTTACATTTAGGTCTTTAATCCATAATGAGTTTGCTTTTGTATATTGTGTGAGATATGGGTCTTGTTTCATTCATTTCCAGAGACTTATCTCTTCCCCATTTAATGTATTTTGGCTCTTTGTCAAAGATCATTTGACTGTATGTGGAATGAATTTACTTTTGTGTTCTCAATTTGGTTCCATTGATCTGTGTGTCTTTCATTGTTTTGAGATCAGAGAGTGGGATGCTTCTCACTTTGCTCTTCTTCTTAAGCAGTGCTTTGCTTATCTAAAATCTCTTTACTTATAAACTTAGTGATCAATTTTTTCATATCTTTGAACAATGACTTTGGAATATGGATTGGGATTGTGTTATATCTATAGATTGCTTTACGTAGTGTTGACATTTTCACAGTGTAAGTCTTCCTATCTATGAAGGAGGCTGGTATAGTCTTCCATTTTTGTAAGTCTCTTTTGTTTTCTTGTTGTAGTGTTTTGTAGTTTTCTTTGTATAAATAGTGTGCTTGTTTGGTTAGTCTTAAGTATTTCATTTTTTGGGTGGCTATTGTGAATGGTATTGTTTTCATAATTTCCTTTTCAGAGCTGTCTTTATTAGTAGTAGAAGAATACAACTGATTTTTATATATTAAACTTGTACCCTGCCATTTTACTGAATCATGTTGAGGAATTTCCCTTCCATTTCTTTTCTGTTGAGTGTTTTTATCAAGAATGGCTGCAGGTAAGTTGTCTCAATAATATTCTTGTCTTAATCTCATTAATGTACATTTAAATAAAAAAAAAAAAGAGTACTTCCTGCGCCATGGGAAACATGGATTTTGAGATCAACGAATGACCCAGATGTGCGATCCAAATCCAGTGGGGAAGAAAGTGAGTCTTCCTTGCATATCCATATTGGGAGCAGGCCAAACCCCACGGAAATCATCATAGCGTTATCAACTGCCAACAACTGGGAATCTTGGTTCAATTAAGGTGACACAGAACCTTAAGTCTCATACCAGCTAAAATGGAGACTGATACAGGTGTGTTGTGTTGGTGTTCCTTAACCATGACATGATCATTTGAAATGATGAAAAACCCTTAATAAAATTTTGGGCATAAAGAGTACCAGTTTATTACAGTTTTCAAGGTAATTGCAATCCAGGAAAATTCAGTGCGTATTAAAAACAATAAGACAATACAAGGATTTCTTTTATTGATATGTAAAAATGGATTAGGTTATAGACCTAAATGTCGTACCTGGAAAGTTGTGTAGGATTGTGATGTTTATTGTAGAATATTAAGCCCTGTATCTTTTAGAATGAGTACATATGACCACACACCCCATCATTGTGAAAAACCCAACTATTCTCACAAATTTCTACTACACCTCCCAGGGGATTGTGTCAACCCTTTTGTTAATCAGAAATGAATTCATCTGTACCCTCTGGAAGATTAAGTCAGAAGACTGGACAGTGATTTCTGCTACTGTCTCTTCTAAATCTCAACAGACTTCTTCCCTGGCTTTAATAAGCCCATTAAATAAACTGTTTTTAATAATATTGCCTAATAAGTAGATTAAGGAGCTCTGGTAGCGTAGTGGTTACGAGTCAGGCTGCCAATCTCAAGGTCAGCAGTTTGAAGCTACCTGCTTTCCCATGGGAGAAAGATGAGGCTTTCTGCTCCCGTAAAGACTTACAGCCTTGGAAACCCTGTACAGGGTCGCTATGAGTCGGAACCTACTCCATGGCACATAACAACAACAACAACAATAAGTAGATTGGAGAGGTTCTTGTTTTTGATGGTGAATTCTGGTATTTTAAGGCAGTATTATATAGTGACTGGATACATATTCTATGTATTTGAATTCAAGTTCTGCCACTTAGTAGTGTATGATCTTGCAGAAGTTATGTAACCTCTCAGTGTCTTAGTTTTCTCAGTGGCACATGTCATGTACTTTAAAACAACAACAACTTTTTATTGTGAATTGAGTGAGGTTTTCTAGCTGTTACAGAACAGATCATCAGTTTTACATTCAACAAATCATATACTTTGCTTCATTACATAGTTGTAATCCCCTCCATGTACCAACAGTTAACAGTATTTACCTCTGTTCACTTAACTATTGCATTTCTCCCTGTGTCTACCACTACATCTTTCCTCTCCCACCTCCCTCTTGTTATATATTGCCTGCATTGTCACCCATGTTAACATGAAGAATTTTCCATCCCCATACCCCCATAACCATCATAGATTGTTTCTTTTTCCAAGAAAACATTTAAAAATAGAACTTTTACAACATTGATCTCATACAATATTTGTTCTTTTTTTGATTGACTAATTTCACTCAGTATAACATCCTCCAGGTTTAACCATGTTGTGAGGTGTTTCACAGATTCATTGTTATTCTTCAACTTTTTCTAGTATTCCATTGTGTGTATGTACCAAAGTTTGTTTAACCATTCTTCTGTTGATGGGCATTTAGGCAGTCTCCATCTTTTGATGTGTCTCTTGTAGGCAGCATATTGAAGGATCCTATTTTCTTATCCATTCTGCTCTGTTTCTCTCTTGACTGGTACATTTAACCCATTTTACAGTCAGTGTAATTATCAATAGGTGTGAATAGATTGCTATCATTTTTCTTGTGTGGTTTTTTTTTTGTGTGTGTGTGTGTGTGTGGTACTGCTAAATTCTTTGTCCCACATGATTTTGTATGTTGAGTTCATTTTGTTTGTGGGTTTTCTTTTCATTTTCATTTCTAATGTGTTGATGTTTACTAAATCTTTCTGGTTTTCCTCTTTTTCTCATTTTGATGTACAGGTGTATTATTTTTCTTTGAGGTTACCCTGTAATTTATTTTTTCCCTGCATTAACCAGTCTGTTTTATCTTGAAATCTACTTGACTTCCTTGATATTTGCAAGGTCTTTATCTACACTATTCTCTCTTTTTGCTTTGTAGTTGACTTCATTATACATTAACATCCCTATTTTCATTTCACACTGGTTTGGACTTCCAGTGTGACACTGTAGGATCAGCACTGGATTGAGAACCACAAGTTTGGCAGTTCAAACCGACCAGTTGCTCCTAGGAAACCCTATTCAGGGTAGCTACAGAGTCCTGGTGTGGCACTGTGAGCTAATGCACTGAACTTCAAAGTCATTTGAACCACATGATCAGTGGTTCAAACTTATCAGCTGCTCCTTGGAAGCCCTATACAGGGTTGTATGGGTCAGAACCGACTGGACGGCACTTAACAACAACAACAACAACAATGAGTCACAACTGACTTGACAACACTTATGTTTGTTGTAACAAACATGCTAGTACTGAGCAAATTGAAATTCACTAATTTGGGTTTCCATTGCTTTACATCTACTCCTTTGACCTTTCAATGTATTACCCATTTCTGAGATCTTAGTATTAATCTTCTGGATTTCTAATAGCAGGATTTGTATTACTTTGAAATTTGCATATTTTTTTTGTTTGTTCTTGTGGTGTTTTCATGAATTCTTAAGTTTTTTATTGTGTTCTCTTTGCTTTTCTCCATCTTTCTATCAGTTCTTTAAAGGTACCTAATTATCATTCTTTTGAATTGTTTTTCAGTTAATTCTTGACTCTGGATTTTGGTCATTTGTTTGAGCTATTCTCTCTTGTTTCTTTGTGTGCTCTAAAATTGTCTGTGTCTCTGGGGGCATTGTGGGGTTGTTGTATTTGTAAAAACAAACAGTGCAGTTGTTGGACTCAGAAGGGATGTGACAGCAGAGTTCCTGATCCTAGATGGAGTTCCTATTTGCTTTAGTGTTATCTATGTTCAGGGTACTCAATCCTAAAATAGTTCGTGAGGACTTTTGGTAGAAATGGTTTCAGTGTATGTTAGGACCACGGGGAAGCTAGGGTCAGTGTGACTGGTTAAATGCTGGTCTGGTGGCTCTGTGGGTTTTATAGGTCTGGATCCAAGCCTACCTGATTCCAGGTACCAAAGTGGCACACCAAAGTGTGTACTGGGCCCCACCTTACACTGACCTGCCTCCTAGCCATGTGGGAACTGGTCATATTTCTGGTCACTGGAGAAGCATAGAGAAAAAGAAGAAATCACACCTTTTCTGCTTCCCACGTGAATCTGCTGTGCTGTGTCAGGCTTCCCTCTACTGCCAAAGCAGCTCACAAGATGGTTGAGCCATGCCTGGCCAGCTGTTCTCCAGTCAGTCTCCCTCTCTCACTGTGCGTGCTCGGCCTCTCCTCCCAGCAAGCACTCCATCCTCCTCTCCAACGTTTTTCTGACATACAGAATTTTCATCTGTGTCTGTTTTGCTTGGTCTCTTGTATGTTTGTTGTAGAGGGCCCATGTAGTGTGTCTGAGTAGTCTGCCATCTTGCTGGAAGCCCCCTGTCATGCACTTTTTAGTATTAAATTACAAATATACAGTGCAGAAAATTTAAAAAGATGGTTTATTTTTCTCTCTTCAAGCATATCCTTACCAGAGCTCTAAATAAATTTTAATGGATGGATGACATTTGACAGTGTACTTTCCTTTTGTATTTCTAGCAATAAGGATACAGAGGTATGCAAGCACTGTATCTTTTAATTGTCAAACAGATCTCTGAGGTAGTTACTCTAATTTTGCATATAGAGAAATGAGAACAGTTCAGTAATTAACCCAGAATGCTACAGTTTAGCAACTCAAACTTAGACCATCTAACTGCATAGCCCATTCTTTGAATCTATGTGCAATACTAAACAGTGAACTGGACAAATAAAAACAACACTACAGTAAAATCTCAACCACCTAAACCTGTGAACAGATTAATTGTGTTAGATGACTTGTTAGGTGCTGTCAAATTGATGTCAACTCATAATGACCCTGTGTATACCAGAATGAAACATTGTCTGCCCCTGTGCCACCCTCAGAATTGTTGGTATATATAAACCCTTGTTGTAGCCACTCTATCAACCCTTCTCTCTCAGGGTCTTCTTTTCCCCCCACTAACCTTCTTCTTTGGAGTCCTGGTGTGGTGATGTGGGCTAATGCGTCAGACTACAAAGTTGTTTGAACTGCAAAGTCAGTGGTTCAAACTCACCAGCTGCTCCTTGGAAACCCTATACAGAGTCGCTATGGGTTGGAATCGACTCAACGGCACTTAACAATAACAACAACAACCTTCTTCTTTACCAGGCTAGATGATTAATTAGTGACATTTCTAGTTTACTCAGATTTTTTATTTAGACCCCTGGTGGAGATTTTGGTTTGCTTTAAGTGAGTTAGTGTATAGATTAGGACTGCCCAATAGTATTTTCTGTAATTACAGAAATGTTTTAAATTTGTTCTGATTAATATGGTAATGAGCACCATGGACACTTGAAATGTGACTTGGAAATTGATTTTTCATTTAGTTGGATTTAGTTAGTTGTTTAATTCTAATTAGTTGCTAGTGGCTATAGTACCGGACAGTACAGTTCTAGATAAAGTAAAAATAAGCACAAAACCAGTTATACTCTGTAAACTTGTGTTACAGAGTACAACTGCTCTGTAGGATTTTCAAGGCTGTGACTTTTCAGAAGCATATTGTCAGACCTTCCGGAGTTCTGAGGTGCCTCTGGTTGGGTTCAATCCACCAACCTTTCTGTTAGTAGTTGAGTACTTAACGGTTTGCACCACCCAGGGACTGTGGTAAGGCATTTGGATAAAACATCTGAGGGGGCTTCAAAAAGTTTATGGAAAAACGGAATTGTAAGAGAATGGAATTTTCTAGGCTGTGGACTTTTTTCTGTCCTCTCAGACACAGAGTCCCTATTGCTATGTCTTTTGAAGCACTCTTTGTCTAATAGGTGGGTGCCCGTGTGCAGAGCCCTCGTGTGCTCACAGGTCATCAGCCTCAGCATCTCTGGTACTGCTGACCTGGCTCAAGAAACCTTTAATGATTGGAGCATATGTTTCAGTCTTCAGTCTGGAGGAAATGTATTCCCTTCAGTCTGAAGTCAGCACAGATGGGATATGGGCAGAGGCTTCAACACACTAGAACTAAATTGCTAACCCTTCCCAGCTACGGTGAAGCTGCTGCCCTCAACAGCTGTGGTTGCCTGGTGTATCTAACGTTTTGTAACAAAAAGCAAAGAATTTCCATTTATAGCCATCATCCTGATTTGAATTCAAGGTAGGTAAATTAAGGGTAGCATATGATCACTGGCTTTCCTTTTTCTTTTTTTTAAATCAGTAGTAGCTTTAGACCAACAGTAGGTTGTTTGTATTCATGTATTAAAAAGTATATATTATAATTTAAGTATATATCTAAACATAAATGTACTCCTGGGACAAGATTGAATTTGAGTCAGGGTATCTGAGATACTTCTGTCAGTTATATCACAAATGTATGTCTACATAAACATAGATTTATACTTCTTTTCACCTGTTGAGCTCTATAAAATTATATCATTGCTAAATGCAGTCTTCTGGAATTTATATTTATTTTACTCAACATTACCTTTTGAAGAAATTGCATGTAGCTGTAGTTCATTCATTTTCACTATCTGATATTCCCTTGTGAGGACTGCACCACACTTTATTCATTCTCCTGTCAGTAGACTTCTGGGTGGTTTCATAATTAAGTATTCTAACAATTGATTACACTTTCTTATGCATTATTATTTGAAGGCAGCAAGGAGAGAGAACAGATTATTTATATCTCATAGAAGGAGGAACTAAGAAGAAAAGGGACCAGGAATATATGAAGAGGCTTCAAAAAGTTTGTGGAAAAAATGGAATGAAAAGATAATGGAATTTTTTGCATGAACTTTTTGAAGCCCCCTATTGTTGCTGAGTCCTGGTGTGGCACTGTGGGCTAATACGTCAGACTGCAAAGTAATTTGAACTGCAAAGTCGGTGGTTCAAGCTCACCAGCTGCTCCTTGAAAACCCTATACAGGGTCGCTATGGGTAGGAATCAACTCGACGGCACTTAACAATAACAACATTGTTGTTAGGTGCCATCAAGTCAGTACCGACTCATAGTGACCCTGTGCACAACATAACAAAACATTTTCTGGTCTTGTGTTAACCTCACAATCGTTGCTGTGTTTGAGCCCATTGCTGCTGTCACTGTGCCAGTCCATCGAGTTGGGGGTCTGCTTTTTCTCTGGCCCTCCACTTTGCCATATACTTAAGGCCCCCTATTACAATATACTTAAAATGGGGAGAAGAGAAGGAAACTTGATTTCTGTGTACTTGGAGCCATCTCAGTACTGTCTCATTATATTTGTTATGACAGTTATGCTAAACCTTTTATGAACTTCATTTAATAAGTGAAGAAATGGACATCCAGAAAGGAAAAGTAACTTTTCCTGGGTCACCCACCTTATAAGAATAAATGCCCAGCTTGATTCTTTCTGACCCTAGAGTCCTTTATGCTCTCTATAGTGGGATGACCAGAGTCCTGGTGTGGCCCTGTAGGATAATCACTGGTTCAAACCCACCAGCCACTCCTTGGAAACTCTATACAAGGTTGTTATCAGTAGGAACTGACTTGATAGAATGTAACAACAAAATTGGGCTAACTGCCATAGACATGATTATAATATGACCATGAGGGGAAATAACATTTAAATAGAAAGAGGTTACAGCTAGGCTCTGTCACTTAAAACAACCTTTGTACAGCAACAGATGAATATATAACAAAATGTGATATATACATACGATGGACTATTACTCAACCATAAAGAGGAATGAAACCCTGATGCATGCCCTGACATAGATGAACCTACGGGACATCATACTGAGCAGAATACATGAGTCACAAAAGGACAGTTACTGTATGTTGTATGACGAGGTGGTCTGCTCCTGTAACTATTCTACTCTGTTCTATAGGGTCACTGTGTGTTGGAATCAGCCAGATGATGTTAGATTTAGTGGAGGGGCAGGAGATAGGGGATTGTGAGAGTTTTTTGCTTGGAGTGCATTGATTGTTTGTTCAAGGTGGAGCCATAATTTGGAAAAAAGATAGCAAGAATGGTTGCACAGGTTGAAGAGTATATTCAGTGTTGCTGGTGGTGTACATGTAGAAATTTCTGAACGTATGTTTGGCTGTGCACAAATCGCTGTAATAATGGTAATAAAAGCACCTGGCAACCACGGTTATGGCACGGTCTTACGAATTCTATCCAGTAGTTAAAATGCAAACTTAAATGTATTAAAAAGCAAAACCCAGAAAACCTGAAAGCGAACATAGTACCAGAGAAACAAGCAAAGAAAGGAATGAGTTGAGGTTGAGGGATGAGCTGAAAGGAATGAGTTGTTCTTTTTGTAACACAAATAGTTTTGATCTTTATCTCGAGTTGTGAATTACACAAGTAGCTCAGTTTTTATTCTTCTAATAATTTTGCTTGTGTCAGGTATTACCTCTAGTCGGTAACAAATAGAATAAAATTGACTCTGACTTATCAGCAGTCTGCCATGTGAGTCATGTTTTTTTAAAGGTAAATCTTTACAGAGAATTGGGGTAGACTGGGATGCCAGCATGGCAGTTGAGATGACTTTATTTTTTAGCTTGTAATATTTTTTGACTGCTACTAGTATATTCCATAACAGAACCTAAGCATATATTTAAATTTTATTCTCATGATTTTAAATTATTGACTGCTACTGCAAGCCCAGGGCTCTTATAACCCAAGTGAATGTGAAGCTGAATAGAGAAAAATCTCTCTCTATAGTAAACCAAGGCTGGAAATGGGCATTGTTCTTTGCAGATGGCTATTGTGCTTACTCATGTTTTATTTAGGTGTTTTAGCAGTGCTGTTTGAGCTTCTAATTAAAGTTGTGCCTGCACTTCAATTTTTTATGAAGCCTCACATAGGTTTAATCATCAGATCAGCTTGATGAGGATTTGCAGAGGTAAGCTTTATTGCTTCACATAGTGGCTTCTAGCCTCTACCTTGAATGTGAAGGGAACATTGATTCATAAGAACATTGCTAATAGCTCACTGGAGTATATTGAGTGGAGAATGAAATGCAGAGGACTATTACAGATACTCTGTCTCTATTAACCTTTCTAACCCTTCCATTTATTTTGATGGATAGAGAGATTTGTGCCCTGAAATCATAGAGGTATCACATGATCAGTTGTAGGATCATCTTTAAAAGGGAGGTGTTAATCATTGTAGCTGAGAAAGACTCATTTTAACTGACTTTGAATAGTTTTGCTTCATATTTTATTATGATTTCATAAATTTGGAAAATAGGTAATTAGTAAATTTAATCTTGATTTTGTTCTTTAGAATACATTTGTATTTTGATATTTACTGAAAAGTTTGATATGTTAACCCCATAATAACTACAATAAAGCTATTACCACTCGGTCTTTTGCCACTCTGTTGGAAAGAGAATGGATGAAGGTGTTAAGTTGTACTATTTAGAAATACATGGCTATTCTTATTTTTTCTTTAATTTACATGGCTATTCTTATCCTGGCTAGAATGCACTATGAGTACTGTCAAGATATAATGCTGAAGGCTGTGTGCTTTAAAAACACTGTTAGTGGAGTGTTTTTAAACTTTATAGAATTATTACAGACCTTATTTTTAGAGCTTAATATCATTTATATTTACCCTCTTAATGAATATCCTTGGTTACCTAGAAAATTGCTTTTAATTTCCAAAGAAACTGTTGCTTTGAAAATGATATATTGAGTTAATCTAATCTAAGGACGTGTGAGTCTGTTATGATGTTGAACTGCCCCAAAATCCTCCCTTTTTTTTTTTTTCCTTTGGTCAAGAGGGAGCATTGAGCGCCGAAACAATATCTCCCCCCCCACCCCAACTTTTTACTATAAATTGAGTGAAGGTTTACAGACAAGATCATCAGCTTTACATTAAACAAATCATATACTTTATTTCATCTCAATGATTGCAATCCCCTCCATGCAACAACAGTTATCCCACTTTCTCCCTGTGGTCCCTATTTCTATTTTACTCACCCCAAAAACCTTTAAAAAGACAAATAAATTGAAATAAAGTAATCTCTAAGATAATAAATGGAGTCTTGCTGTGGAGCTGTAAGATAAGCACTGGACCACAAGGTCGGTTTGAACTCAAGGTTAGCAGTTTAAAACTCACCAGCTGCTCCTCAGAAACCCTATACAGGGTCACCATGAGACAGAACTAACTCAACGACACTTAACAACAACAAAGTAATAAGTAGAAACAAAGTAATTTCTTTCACTGTAAATGTTATTTTTTCATTGATTCCCAAAGAATACATGTCCTGATAACATGTAGCTCATACACCTTCTTTTGTGACTTTTGTTGTTGTTGCTAATTGCCGTCGAGTTGGTTCCAACTCATGGAGACTCTGTATAGCGTTTCCTAGGAGCTGCTGGTGATTAGGATAATAATAAAGTTGAAGTACATTGGGTCTTTTATTACATGACTAGTATTGTTTCCTCTATCTGCATTGTCCTGAAAAAGTTAAATGCCTTCACTTAATTGCTCTTGTTGTTTAGTGCTGTTGAGTTGGTTCCAACAGCAGAATGAACGCGGCTCAGTCCTATCCTGCCCCATCCTCACCACTGTTGTTCTGTTTGAGTCCATTGTTGCTGTCACCATGTCAACCCATTTCATTGGGTGTTTTCCTCTTTTTCTCTCTCCCTCTATTTTATGAAGCTTGGTAAAGTCCTCCATAGACTGACTGGTCTTTCCTGACAACATGTCTAAGTATGAGAGACAAAGTCTTGCCATTCACATTGGTAAGTAAGATTCAGGCTGTATTTCTTCAAACACAGATTTATTTGTTTTTCTGGCAGTCCAGAAAAATTATAAAGGTGCATTTATAATTTTTCGCCAACACCATAACTAAACTAGTTAGAATCATCTACTGTCTTTTTATTCATTGTTCAACTTTCACATGCATATGAAGCTATTGACAACACCGTGACTGGGGTCAGGCACACACATTGCTCCTCAAAATGACATCTTTGCTCTCTTAACAGTTTAAAGAGATATTTGCAACAGATTTGCCTAATGCAATATGTCATTTGATTTCTTGACTGCTGCTTCCATGAACATTGCTTGTGGACTCAAGCAAAATGAAGTCTTTAACAATGCCAATCTTTATCCATTTGTCATGATATTAGTTGTGGGTCCAGTTGTGAGAATTTTCACTTTCTTTACATTGAAGTGCAATCCATACTGAAGACTGTAGTCTTTGGTCTTCATTAGTAAGTATTTAAGCCCTCTTTGCTTCCAGCAAGCAAGATTGTGTCATCTGCATTTCTCAGGTAGTTAGTAAGATTTCCTCCAAACTTGATGCCATGCTATTCTTCATATAATCCAGTTTGTCAGATTATTTGCTCAGCATGCAGACACCTTCCCTGATTTTAAACCATTCAGTGTCACCTTGCTCTGTTTGAACAATTGTGTCTTAATTGATGTACAGTTTCCTCATGAGCACAATTAAGTATTTGGTAATGCCCATTCTTCACAAAATTATCCATAGTTTGTTATGATCTACATAGTTCAGTGCCTTTGCATAGTCAGTAAAGCACAATTAAGCATCTAGGGTTGGGTTGCTGGAGTACAGGTTTGGCTGGGTTGTGTCAGCTTGGTTGCTGTCTTCTACCTGGTGGTGGTGATGTGCCATGGAGTCAGTCCAGACTCTTAGGGTTTCAGAGGCTGTAAATATTTATGGCAGCAGAAAGCCTCATATTTCTCCTGCAGAATGACTGATAGTTTCAAACTGCTTACCTTGAGATTAGTGGCCTGACTTGTAATCACTACGCTATCAGAGCTCCTTCTCGTGCCTGGTAGGAAAAGGAAACAAAAACAAGAGAAAGTAACAACAAAAAACCACAACAGCAAAAAAGGAAATAATAAGAATCAATTGGTATAAAACAAACAACAAGAAAATATAAATTAATAACTAAAAAGAATAAAATCAATGGAAGAAAAACAGAAAGGGGGAAAATAGAATTAGTGAGGGGGAAAGAAAAGAGAATAATAAAGAAAAGAACTAAGAAAAAGGAGGTAAAGTAAAAACGAAAGATAAAAATAGAGAAAGAAAGGAATAAAAAACAAGGGATAGAAAAGAAAACAAAAACAAAGGAGAAAACTTGGGGAGGATAGTTTCAGCGAGTAGAAAACTCTGTGAGGCAGGGCAGCTGGTACTTTTGAGTGCCTTCTGCCAGCTAAGATGGTCTCAGGGTTGAAGAGACTCATAGGTGGTGGGGTAAATGGAGTTCTTGCTGATGTAGAAGGTGTATGGAGTCTGGTCATACAGAAGTAATTTGTGCCTGCTCAGAAGGTGGTTGAGGTCAGAGTGCTTGTTCCCAGTAGGAGGTCTTTCAGGCCCAGAGGGCAGCTTGTGGCAGGGTGTCTGGTTACAGAAGTAATTCCTGTCTGCCCTTGGATGTTTGGGGGGCAGGTTACCCACTTGGTAGTACATGTTCTGCAGGTCTTATTAGGCAGCATTCAAACATCTACAGGTGTGGAGGTGGTGAGCATCTGGCATCTGATTCTCAAGAGCATGCCTCTGACCTCAGGCAGAGCAGGTATTGTGCAGGGAGTTGTTAGTTAGCTGCTGGATGTGTGAGGGTGTGGGCCATGCTTCTGGTCAGCAGGAGTATGTAGGGAACCAGACAATTTACTGTTCACCATCCACTTACGCTGTCCTGGGCAAGTGGAGTGACTCATCAGTTTGCTCTCTTAATGGAACACTGCAAGTTCAAAATAGCCAAGCTGTGTCTGGTCAGCTGACAATTCACCTGTGTGTTGGGTCTATCTACCTCTCATACCACTTTTTGCTTGGTTTCTTTCTCTACACAGTATGCAGTTCCCCTTTCTATCCTTTCCTTTGAAACTCTGGATTCCAGGACTATCATCTATATCTGTTTCATTTAGTTTCCTGTGTCTTTGTTGTACAGGATCTGAGTAGATGCCGAGTCTGCCAACTTACTGGAAGTCTGCAGACTTAGTAGTAATTATTTGATTCTCTAGTTCCTTTACTTCTGTGAGTGATTGCATTTTTCTTTTTCCTTGTATATATCTCCTCAGTTTTTCTTTTTCTCTCCCTTCTTTTTGTTCCTGTGTGTCCAGTTAGCCTCTGCTCCAGTGTCCACCTATTCATGCTCTATTTTTCAGTAAATTTAAACCACTTACAGTTCCCTGGAGGTACAGTAGTTTATGTGTTCACATCTTTGTACATTTTCTACCTTCTTCCTGGAATTCGTGGTAACTAACTTTTGTCTG
>NW_006408683.1:3176179-3180537 GCF_000296735.1 Chrysochloris asiatica
TTGATGTGGTGCTACAGGATAATGCATTTGAGTTCAAGGTCAGTGGGTCAAACCTAGCAGTCATTCCTCAGAAATCCTGTACAGGGTTGGTATGAGTTGGAAACAACTTGATGGCACTTGACATTAACAACATTAAGTGACTGTTTTTTTTTCTGCATTACATACTGACTGTTGACGTGAATCATGTTTCGTGTGCTTACTGGCCGTTTGTGTATTTTTGTTTGATAAATGTTGTATTCAGACCCTTTTCCCACAATCTGTAAATTTTATTTTTGTTTTATTTTGTTTTTGTTGCCACATCTCTCAAATGATGAGATAGCTAGTACATTCCTAATGAAGTTGTAATGATTAAGAATTAACATTTGTAATGTAGTTAGAACAGTGACACGTAGTAGATTCTTCATTAATGTTACTTATTATTCTTACTTGTTTGTAGAAATTCCCTTATGCACTAAGTCTATTTAAATTTCTCTGATTAATAAACCTAATATTTTCATCCCTATTCTTTGCTACCTATACTCCACTGTTCACTGTTCATTAATTTCTTCCTTCAGCATTTATTATGTATCTTGTTCTGTGCTAGAAGCTGAGAATGTAATATTTAAAACTTTTGGCTGATCTAAGAAGTTTGGAGATATAGACACTAGAACAACTACCATAAGTGCTTTTACACAGAGGTAAGGTCAGAAGGAACAGTATCTACAAGACTATACTTAACCTTAGACACCAACCAGAAATTCAGGGCTTTTGCAAAACCACCCTCAGGTTTGATAATTTACTTCAATGATCCATAGAACTAAGTTCTATCCTTATGGTTACAGTTTCATTGTAGTTGCTGTTGTTAGGTGCCATGGAGTTGGTTCAGACTCATGATGACCTTATGTGCAACAGAATGAAATGCTGACCGGTTCTGTGCCATCCTCACAATTGTTACTATATGTATTTATAAGTCCAGTTTTTAGCCTCTGTAACAACCTGTCTCATTGAGTTCCTCCCTCTTTTTTGCTGACCCTCTACAAAGCATGATTTTAAAGACAATATGAAGGTATTTGGGAACAGGTAGCATTTTTTGTGTTATAAAGTTGCTATGAGTCAAAGTTGAATCAATGGTAAATAACAACAATAATAAATGAATGTTAAATAATTCATTAATACTTTATGCTGATTTCTGTTGTAGTACTGTAGGATAAGTACTGAACTGTTAACTATAAGGTCAAAAGTTCAGACCCACCAGCAACTCCTTGAAAACCCTATACAGGGTCGCTATGAGCTGGAACCGACTCAACAACATTTAATAACAATAACATTTTATATAATGATATTTTGGATATATTGTATTAAGTAAAATATATTGCTAGTTAACGTCACACTTAAAGAATATGTATAAATTGTGGCTTGACATTTTTAAATAATGTTTGAGTTACATATCTGTTGGATAGCACCACTCTAAGGATTACAATATGCATCTTTAATATGTCACAATCTACTTCAATTTAATTATGATTTAACTCTAGAAATATACAATAAAATTGCTTTCAGTGTAACTCCATTGGCTTCTCCCTCTTTTGTGCTGGTTTTTTTTTATATACAGGTAGTCTCTGTGCTGTTTTTTTATTATACAGGTAGTGTCTGACTTAAGGACAACTCATATGTGCCCTTTAAATTGGTTCTTTCATGGCCAACCAGTTGAAACAGGAACAGAACCAAAATTGCACATTTTGGCAGCTTCAGCACAGTACCCAAAATGGGAAAAACTATGGGTTGAAGCCCTGTAATGGGGACTTGGAAGAGGCACAGTAAACCCTTTCAGGAGCTTGATGCGTGAGAGATTTGGTTGTGCAGTGAGTATGCTGCCCTTCTTCTATAAGCTGGAGATTAAGTTTCTAGCAAGATATTGATCCATGATTTTTCTATCTGGCTCACTATATATAACTCATAAAGGAGTCCTGGTGTGGCACTGTAGGATAAGTACTGGACTGCTAATTTCAAGATTGGCAGTTCAAACCCTATCTAGGATTATTATGAGCCCACTCTGAAGCAGTTTCTGTTCATTTCTGTTTTTTTCTTATGTATAGATCGTATTCTTGCTTCTTCCCATGTCTCATATCTATAGCTATATAGAGAGATGATAGATAGAGAGATAATGGATACTTTAGGTGGTATGTTGTAGCCACTCCGATTATTTTAATATTTTTCTGGAATTTTCATTTTTGTATTTGGAACTCTCAAACTTAAATTGTACAATTGATCTTTTCTATAGTATGTGGTCAATGTTGTTTGCTTAGTGTCTTAATTTTGGTACTGAAGAAATCAAAGCTGCACTGAAGGCTTTGGTAAAAAACAAGGCTCTAAGAATTGATGGCCGCAAGACCTTTTTAAAATGTTGAAGAACAAAGATGTCAGCTTGAGGACTAAGGGGCACCTGACCCAAGCCATGTATTCTGTAACCTTATATGCATGTGAAAGTTGGACAGTGAATAAGGAAGACCATAGAAGAATTGCTGCATTTGAATTATGGTGTTGGAGGAGAATATTGAAAGTGCCATGGGCTGCCAAAAGAACAAACAGATCTGTGTTGGAAGAAGTGAAGCTAGAGTGCTCCTTGGAGGCCAGGATGGCCAAACTTGGTCTCTTATACTTCAGACATATTGTCAGGAGGCACCAGTTGCTGGAGAAGGATACCATGTTAAGGTGGAGGGTCAGAGAAAAAAAGGAAGACTCTCAGTGAGATAGATTGGAAAAGTGGCAGCATCAGTGGGCGTGGCAACAATTGTGAGTTTGGTCAGGACTGGGCAGTGTTTCGTTCTGTTGTGCACAGGGTCACTACTGACTCGATGGCACCTAACAACAACAGGAATTGATGGAATACCAATTAAAAGGTTTCAACAAACAGAAGCAGTACTGGAGGTGCTCACTAATCTATGCTAAGAAATTTGGAAGACCTGGCTAATCAACTGGAAGAGATTAATAAACATGCCCGTTCAAAGAAAGGTGATCCAACAATGTGAAACTTATCCAACAATATCATTAATATTACACACAGGTAAAATTTTTCTGAAGGTAATTAAAAATGGTTAAGCAATCCATAGAGAACTACCAGTAATTCAATCTGGATTCAGAAGAGGGCATGGAAAGAGTTATATCATTGATAATATCAGATGGATTCTGACTGAAAGCAGAGACTCCTGAATAGAAGTTTACCTGTGTTTCAATCACTGTGCAAAGACATCCAACTGTGTGGGTCATAAGTTATGGATAACATTGCAAAGAATGGGAATTGATAACATTGCAAAGAATGGGAATTCCAGAACATTTCATTGTGTCTATGGAAAACCTGTACATAGACCAAAAGCAGTTGTTTGAACAGAACAAGGGTATATTACATGAGTTAATATAAGGAAAAGTGAACCTCAGAGTTGTATCCTTTGTGTATGCTGAGCAAATAAATCAAGAAGGTGGGCTGTCTGAAGAAGAAAGTGGCCTCAGGATTGTACTAGAAAGACTCATTAACAACCTGTGATATATAGAGTACACGTTTGTTTGCTGAAAGTAAACAGAATTTACTGATGGAGATCAAAGACTACAGTCATTATTCAGTGAGTGTATTTAATTTCAGAACAAGGGATTTAAGGTAGAATCCCCACTGAATAGTTTTCCTCTTCAGATGAATGTGGTGAAAGGGGGCAGGGGATGCTGCTGATAGGATTTTTATTATTCAGTAGTGAGAAACTGTTAGCAGGATTAACTCTGATCGTCACAACTGTAATTGTAGAAGATGTGTAACTAAAAGGGTTTCATTTCAGGAACAGATGATCCCAGGACCTTAAAGAAGGAAGAGCATGAGTGGAGTGTGAGATCCTACCTAGAAAAGCGGTGATAGCAGAGACAGTGGCAGAGGCCGTAGCATGGAGAGGCAGTGCAGTTACAGGCTCTAGGCCTATGGACTAAGTAAGGCTATGTGTCTGTGGGCAGGAGGCTGGCTTGCAGAATGTGCCATTGGTGGTGGTGGTGGTGTGCCATGGAGTCAGTTCCGACTCATAGAGACCCTGCATAAGGTTTCTGAGACTGTAAATCTTTTTTTTTTTTTTTTTAATGTTTTATTGTGAATTATATGATAGTTTACATGAGAGAACTTTAGCCTTACATTCATTCTATTGTATATAATTTCATTGCCATGGTTCCAATGCCCTCCATGCATCATCAACTTACCAAAGGGTATACCCTACAAACCCCTCCCCTACACTCCCTGCCCCCCTCCCCCCCAGTCTTCAGCACACAGTCCCTCTCCCTCTCTGGATCCAAAGTCCCCAGCCGCTTCATCACTCCACATCATTGTCTCTGCCTCTATCTTGGGCCTC
>NW_006408683.1:3181063-3185503 GCF_000296735.1 Chrysochloris asiatica
CCTGACTCATAACCACAGTGCTACCAGAGTTCCTTGAATATGTCCTTAGGATATTTGAATGAATATATATTTTTTGTTTTGTATGTGCAACAAATATTTGTGCTTTGTTCGTTTGTGAAATATAAGATGTAAATTGGGAGCCACAGGGAAGACGTAAGATAACTGTTGTTGTTGCAAGGAGGGGATTATAATCATTGAGATGAAACAAAGCGTATAATTTGTTCAGTATAAAGCTGATGATCTTGTCTGTTAACTGTCACTCAATTCACACAAAAAAGTAAAAAGCAAAAGCAAAGACTACAGCCTTTAATATGGATTACACTCAACATAAATAAAAATCTTTACTGGATCAACAAGCAGCCTCAAGATAAATGGAGAACATACTTAAGTTGTCAAGGGTTTAATTTTATTAGTATCCACAATCAGTACCCATGGAAAGAGCAATGAGGAAATCAAATGACATACTGCATGACACATGTTCACTACAGAATATCTGTTTAAAGTGTTAAAAAGTAAAGATGTTCCTTTGAGGACTAAGATTGGTCTGACCCAAGGCATGGTATTTTCAATTACCTCATATGCATGTGAACGCTGAAATAAGAAGACTGAAGAACTGATACCTTTGAATTGTGGTATTAAATATGCCATGTATTTCCAGAAGAATGAATAAACTTGTCCTGGAAGAAATACATCCAGAATGCTCCTTAGAAGCAAAGATGGCAAGACTTCATCTCATGCACTTTAGACATGTTATAAGTATGGATCATTCCCTGGAGAAGGGCATCATGCTTGATAAAGTAGACGGTAAAGTGAAAAAGAGGAAGACAGACTGTCAGTGAGATAGGTTGGCACAGTGGCTGTAACATTGGGCTCAAACATAGGAACAGTTGTGAGGATGGCACATTACTGAGCCGTGTTGTGTTTTGTTGTACATAGGGTTACTATGAATAGGCACTAACTGGATGACACCACCACCAGCAGCAGTACCTTGAGCCTGTAAGGCTCCCACCTTCTCACAACCAGTATTTGTGTGGGGTAGCCAGTTCACAAGTCTCTCTTGGATTTTATTTTTCCCCAGTCTTTCATTGATTTTCCCTTTGCATGTATAGTTTCCCAGTCAGCCATGGAGGTGTGAAGCACTTAACCACAGGCCGTCTGTTTCTCTCCATAAAATTTCTTGCTGACCTACCACTTGCTCAAGTTTGGACCAAAATCTTAGGCTAGCAAAGGTGTGGTTATTTCTTATTCCCTCTAGCCAATTTCCCCACTTTTAGTCTAAAAAACTATGGAGATTGTTTTGCTACCCCAAGCCCTTCCAGTTAAGTAGCAGTGGTTTTTGTGGACAGTCCCAAACTAGTCAAACTATAGATCTACCATTGGAGCTGAGGGTATGTAGGAGGGGAGCAGCCACAGGCCAGAAGGTAACATATTTCTGCTGTTTTTACATAAATCTCTAGTACATTCTCTAAAATGTGCACTCCTCAATTTGTTGTCTGCATTTGATCAATTTCCAATACCCTGAAATATCCATGTTGTTTTCAAAATAATTTTAATCTAGTTTTACACTTGTCTTGTATAGCAGTGAATTGCTGGCATTTTCAGAGAGTCATAATTTGAAAGCCCTTTATTATTATTTCTTTCCTTTTGGTCTTCTTCCTGTCTCACATAAAGTCCTTCTGCCTTTTGCTCTGGTAACACTCAGAATTTTTTGTTGTTGGATTAATTGATTGTCTTTATGCTAGATTGTAAGCTCTAGAAGAGCAGGTGCCTTTTTAAATATTGAATTTCTTTGGAAAACACAGTGCCTGGTACATAGAAAACAATTAGTTGTTTAATGAACTAATGTTATCTGGTGTGATAATGTGTTCACTTTAAATACTGTGGAGGATAGTTTGTTGTTGTGAAGTGCTGTCAAGTCAGTTCTGACCCATAGAGACCCTGTATAGCGTTTCCAAGGAGCAGCTGGTGAGCTTGAACCACCGACCTTGCAGTTCAAATGGCTTTGCAGTCTGACACATTAACCCACAGCACCACACCAGGACTCCGGAGGATAGTTTAGAAGGTAGTAAAAACTGAGGAATATTAAACTCTAAAGGTTACCTAAATTATCCTGATTCCTAAGTGTAGAGCCAGGGTTCTAACCCTGTGACTAAGAAGCATTCTGTAAATTATATGCTATAATACATTGCCTCACACAGGGTTTATAAAAGATACTTATCCACAGATTTCTTTTAATTTACGGGTGACCTCCAAATGTTGATAGTATGTTTAGTTAAATTATTTCTGAGCACCACTCCTCAGCCCTGATGCTTCATGGGGATCATGTGACATAGTGCTGCCAAAAGATATAGTTTGTTGGCCTGTACGTCAAAGATTCTTGCAAGCTAATTATGTCATTTATTATTATTATTTTTAATAACAGATTTATTGAGATGTAATTTACATATCACAGAATTCATCTATTTAAAATGCATAATTCAGCAGTATTTGGTATATTCACAGAGTTGTGCAACCATCACTATAATCAATTTTAGAACATGTTCATCATCTCAAAAAGAAATCCCGAAAGGTAGACATTTTGTAGCAAGGAGGGGAGTGATTAACTTTGCAGTCTAGGAGCGGTGGTCCCTGGGACCATCAAGGGAGAAGAGCAGAAAACGGGGGCCCTACCCAGAGAAGCAGTGATGCCAGAGATGGAAGCAGAGATGTTGACGTGGCGAGATGGAGCAGCTGGGGACTTTAGACCCAGAGAAGGAGAGGGCCTGTGTGCTGATGACCGGGAGGCAGGCTTGTAGGGTATACCCTTTGGTTGGTTGATGATGCATGGAAGAGATTGTAACCATGGCAATGAAATGATATATGATAGGATGAATGTAAAACTAATGTAAACTATCACATAATTCACAATAAAACATTAAAAAAGAAATCCCAAACAACCCATTGCAAATCACACTACATTTCCCAAACCTCCTCAACCAGAAGTAATCACTGATCTGCTTTCTTTCTCTTTAGATTTGTCTAGTCTGGTATTTTATATAAATGGAATCATAAGAGGATAAGTCAAAAAGTTCTGCTACAAAATAATTATAAACCTTTATTGAACAAAAACCTTGAAATGTGAAGGTATTGTTTGTCAGCATATCCTCTGTCTAGGTCTATGTGCTTCTGAAGTAGTTGTTCTCATCTCTTAAGCCTTTCTCAAAGGATTCTGTGCACTTTGGTTTACACATCAAACTGGCAGTTTTGGTATTCTCCAGACTCAAATCGTGTTCCTTTGGAATAGTCTTTAAGTTTGGGGAACTAAAGAAGTCTGAAGGAGCAAGACCAGGGCTGTATGGTGAATGGGGTAAGGTTTCTCAAAGAAATTGTAGGACAGCCCAAGCTGCCTGTGGTAGTTAAGGTTTTATGTCAATTTGGCTGGGCCTGAATTCTCAGTGGTTTAGCAGTTAAGACATAGTAATCCTTCATGATGTGATCTAATATAATGTAATCACTGCCTCATGATGTAATCTGATGTGATCAGATTATCCTGTTTTGTAAATCCTCACTTTATGAGGTTAATGAGGCTGGTTGCAATCTACAGGATTAGATTATATCGAGTCAATCTTTTTTGAGATATAAAAGAGGTTAAACAGGCAAGTAGAGCTCAGAGTGACCTATTACTACCAGAAAGACTAGCCAGGAGTGGAGTGTGTCCTTGGGACCCCTCACAATGAAGCTCCTAGATCCAGGTGAAGATTGATGCCAAGACACATGGTGATTTCCAAGGAATGCTGAGCCTACAGATGCGGAAAGGAAACAAGGACCTTTCTCCAGAACCAACAAAGAAAGTCTTCCCCGAGCAATTCCCAGCACTCTGAATTTGGACATCTAGTCTGTTAAACTGTGAGAGAACAAGTTTCTGTTTGTTAAATCCATCTACTTGTGGTATTTCTGTCACAGCAGCACTAGGTAACTAAAATACTACTCTCAAAGAATGAGACGGGGAAAAAAAAATCCTTAGTGCAACTTTGCTCATCAATGTAATTTTCAGTATTCTTAAAACTTCCTGATAATCCCCATGATTTTCTGAGTCTGTCAAGATTATCACTTACGAATCACCCTAAATAGTCACCATAAACTTCGGAGCTGACCTGTCTGCCTTGAAATGAACTGGCCCAGCAGATCCCCTTGGAAGCAACTGCTTTCATTTTGAGACTTATTGTATTGGTAAGAGAACTAGTCTGCAGCCATTTGCTGAGTGCAGAGACATGTTTAAACACATTTTGTCTGGAATAAACCCTAGTTTGAACTGGAACCCTGGTAGCAATACTTCTGTTTTGTTGTTGTTGTTGACTGCAGTCAGTTTTCATTTTAATGATGCCATCAAAGTGTGTAACCAGGATATTTCTGTACAAATGGACTGCATTAGAGATTCTGGTAGCAATACTTCTTTTTTTT